>NW_025965732.1:123704-124842 GCF_021869965.1 Rhincodon typus | reverse complement strand
ACAGTTACAGCACAGCGCGAGGCCATTCATCTGCATTGCGTAGGAGGTGCCATTCAGCCCATCGGGTCTGCTCCACCATTCAATAAGATCACGCCTGGCCTGACCATCCTCAGCTCCACTTCCCTGCCTTTTCCCCTCGATTCCCTTCCTGATTAAACATCTCTGTCTGTCTCAGCCTCGAATATCCCGAAAGACCCAGCCCCCACAGCCCTCTGCAGTAAACAAATTCCACAGGCTCACTCCCATCGGACAGAACAAATTCCACCTCCTCTCCGTCTTCAATGGATGACCCCCTCACTCTGTGATGATGCCCCCCTGGTCCTATACTCTCCCCCCACAAGGGCAACACCCTCCAACTCCCTCGGCCTTAAAGATATTTAAACATCCTGCACCCACTGCCTATTGAGGAAGGGAATTCCAACCATCCAAGGGGGAGAAGCTGTTTCCTCATCTCTACCCCAACAGGGTAACACTTTAATTTGAAAAGGTCACCCCTCATTCTAGATACGAGACTCCTTCCAAAATCTTCTCTTGGCTGCCTGCAAGGCCAGTTTGCCTCTCATTACATACGGGTTCAAACACCACCGTATCGCGGTTACAGCCCAGCCTCGAGAGGGCCATGTGTGTCAGAGTGTGTGAGTGTGTGTGTGTGAGAGAGTGTGTGAGTGCGTGCGTGTGAGTGTGAGTGTGTGTGTGAGTGAGTGTGAGTATGTGTGGGTGTGAGTGTAAGAGTGTGTGTGTGTGAGTGAGTGTGAGTATACGTGTGTGTGAGTGAATGGGTGTGTGTGACTGTGTATGTGTATGTGAGTGTGAGTATATGTGTGTGAGTGTGTGTGTGAGGGTGTGTATATGCGTGTGTGAGTGAGTGTGAGTATATGTGAGTGTGAGTGTGAGAGTGAGAGTGTGTGTGAGAGTGTGAGTGTGAGAGTGTGTGTGTGTGAGTGAGTGAGTATATGTGTGTGTGCGTGAGTGAGACTATATGTGTGTGTGTGTGAATGTGTGTGAGTGTAAATGTGTGACTGAGTGTGAGTATATGTGTGTGTGAGTGTGAGAGTGAGTGGGTGTGTGTGTGAGATTGTGAGTGTATGTGCGTGTGTGTGTGTGTGAGAGTGTGTGTGTGTGTGAGAGTGTGTGTGTG
>NW_025965732.1:122478-123204 GCF_021869965.1 Rhincodon typus | reverse complement strand
GGGATTAGCTTGGGGAGTGATACAGGGTTATGGGGAGAGAGTGTGGGGCAGTGGGATTAGCTTGGGGAGTGATACAGGGCTATGGGGAGAGAGTGTGGGGCAGTGGGATTAGCTTGGGGAGTGATACAGGGCTATGGGGAGAGAGCGTGGGGCAGTGGGATTAGTTTGGGGAGTGATACAGGGTTACGGGGAGAGAGTGTGGGGCAGTGGGATTAGCTTGGGGAGTGATACAGGGCTATGGGGAGAGACAGGGGCAGTGGGATTAGTTTAGGGATCAAAATAGGGCTATGGGGAGAGAGAGGGGCCGTGGGATTAGTTTGAGGCGGTTCGATATAGGGTTATGGGGAGAGAGTGGGGAAGTGGGATTAGTTTGGGGATCGATACAGGACTATGGGGAGAGAGTGGGGCGGTGGGATTAGTTTGGGGATCGATACAAGGCTATGGGGAGAGAGTGCGGGGCACTGGATTAGTTTGGGGATCGATACAGGGCTAAGGGCAGAGCAGGGCTGTGGGATTAGTTTGGGATTGATACAGGGCTATGGGGAGAGAGCGGGGCAGTGGTATTAGTTTGGGGATTGATACAGGGCTATGGGGAGAGCGCAGGGCAGTGAGATTAGTTTGGGGATCGATACAGGGCTATGGGGAGAGAGCGGGGCAGTGAGATTAGTTTGGGGATCGATACAGGGCTATGGGGAGAGCGCAGGGCAGTGGGATTAGTTTGGGGAT
>NW_025965732.1:121671-121978 GCF_021869965.1 Rhincodon typus | reverse complement strand
AGCTCACACACACACACACACACAGGGACTGAGCTCACACACACACAGGGACTGAGCTCACACACACACACACACACACACACACTCACACTCACACACACACACTCACACTCACTCACACTCACACCCACACACTCACACACACTCACACTCACACTCACACACACACTCACTCACAGTCACACTCACACGCACACACACTCACTCACAGTCACACTCATACACACACACACACACACACTCACACACACACTCAGTCACAGTCACACTCACACTCACACACTCACTCACAGTCACACTCACACCT
>NW_025965732.1:121132-121571 GCF_021869965.1 Rhincodon typus | reverse complement strand
CACACACACACTCTCTCTCTCTCTCTCAAACACTTCACAGAATCTCAGTCACACACAAACACTCCAAAACAAATCACAACATCTCACAGTCACTCAGCAACGCACACCCGCAAAAACAGACAGACACAAACACATGGTCACACTGTCTGTCTGTCACAGAGAGACACAAATGCACAATCACAAACATGGAGACACTGTTTGTCTGTCACAGACACAGACAGAGATACAGACCCAGAGACAGACACAAACACAAACAAACATGAGAAGACAGTCACAGAAATGCACAGACAGATTCTCAAAACTACAACTCTCAGTCATCAGATGGAGTCACTCTGCAGATAAAGTCACACACACACGCTCTCACACACACACACAGGGACTGAGCTCACACACACACACACACACACACACAGGGACTGAGCTCACACACACACACACA
>NW_025965732.1:120034-120234 GCF_021869965.1 Rhincodon typus | reverse complement strand
TGGGCCGACATGTGACTCCAAACCCCACACACACACACACACACACAGGGACTGAGCTCACACACACACACAAACAGGGACTGAGCTCACACACACACACACACACAGACAGGGACAGAACTCTCACACACACACACACACAGGGACTGAGCTCACACGCACACACACACACACACACACACACAGGGACTGAGCTCACA
>NW_025965732.1:119360-119534 GCF_021869965.1 Rhincodon typus | reverse complement strand
GTGTGTGTGTGTGAGCTCAGTCCCTGTGTGTGTGTGTGTGTGAGCTCAGTCCCTGTGTGTGTGTGTGAGCTCAGTCCCTGTGTGTGTGTGTGCGTGACCTCAGTCCCTGTGTGTGTGTGTGCGTGGCCTCAGTCCCTGTGTGTGTGTGTGCGTGTGAGCTCAGTCCCTGTGTGT
>NW_025965732.1:115461-118495 GCF_021869965.1 Rhincodon typus | reverse complement strand
CTCAGTCCCTGTGTGTGTGTGTGCGTGTGAGCTCAGTCCCTGTGTGTGTGTGTGTGTGTGTGAGAGAGCTCAGTCCCTGTGTCTGTGTGTGTGTGTGTTTGTTTCACTTTTTGAATGAACCGTATCCTCCAGCTGTTGGGTATCGTGCCCAGTGTTGAGGTTGGCATTGTGTTCTGGATTGGCACAGCTGGAAGGGGGGGGTGGTTTTCTCAAGGGCAAGAGAGCTTCTATCTCTCCTATCACCTGGGCACCTTTGCGGGCAACCGATGGCAAGATTGTGGTGGCCTGGAGAGGGCGGAAGATGCCCAGGTGCTCTCATGCCATCTCTGCCTCAAATCCCATCTCATTGCCAACGCCAATGAGATCCCCACCCCACTCCCGCATCCTCAGAAACCCGAAGCCCCTCGTTTCCCCTCCTCACGACCCCCTCCCCTCATCTTTGGTGCTCGTTAAGGTGATCTTTTTCCTCCTGGAAGATAAAAGGAACAAATCCGACAGTCGCAAAGCCTTCCCCTCCCGCTTGGGCCAGTTGACGCCGCAGTCCCGGCCTCCGGCCACCGGCGGCACCGGCAGTGGAGTGGGACAGAAATGTCGGGCGTGACTGTTGACATAGGAAACCCGCATTGTAAACGGGTTGGCAGGGGCTAAACGAAGGGCGTTTCAACGGGGCGTTTCGGTGCAGATTCAATCACGTCCCTTGCCCCACCCTCCTCCAGAAGCCCTGCGCCCAAGCCCCACCACCCCACACCCCACCCCCCCCCCCCCCCCCCCCGCCCCCCGCCCCACCCCCAACCCCAGGCCCCACTGTTTGGTCCTGAGTCCAACAGCACTCAGTATGTTGACATATGTTGTCCCCTCCCTGCGCTGCAGGGAGTCTTTAGATAAACTGCAGTCTCCGAATAACCGAGTTTAAACGAGTCGAGTTCTTAAATAACGCGCGGGGGGCAGGAAAAATGGAAGGTTTTCCAAATTATAATCCAGTGTGGGAACAGTTTCTAGGCTACCCCCCCCTCCCCACCAAACCAACAGGAGAGAGAGTTAAACAAAGGGAGTGGGATTATTGGAGAATATTGCGGGGTCTCTCCCTCTCTCTCTCTCTCGCACACACACACCCCCTCCCCCGTCCACTTGACACTGAAGATGGGGGGTGTCCCGTTAAATATGGCCCCCCCATCTCCCAGACGGTGGGGGAGTGGGTGTGTGGATGGCAGGTGGAGGCGAGGGAGCGCAGGTCAGAGTTCAATAATACAAGTCATCATCATCCTCCTCGTCTTCCTCTTCGATCTCCTCCTCATTGAGAACCGCAGTCCCCCCGGGTGCACGCTGCCTGCTGAGGTGGCCTTCCAGAATGTTCTCTGTTTCCTCAGCTCCTGCAGGAAAGGGTCATAAGGGTTCGAGTGAGACTCGGCCCCTTCTGTGGGGGGAGGTGGCAGAAAGATACCGCCATTGCTCCCCTCCCCCCTTGCAAATCCTCCCATGTCCTCCCTTAGCGCTGACCCTCCGATTCTGCCCACTCCCTCGGCGCTGACCCTCCGACAGTGCCCACTCCCTCGGCGCTGACCCTCTGACAGTGCCCGCTCCCTCGGCACTGACCCTCCGACAGTGCCCGCTCCCTCGGCGCTGACCCTCCGACAGTGCCCGCTCCCTCAGCCCTGACCCTCCAATAGTGCCCACTCCCTCAGCCCTGACCCTCTGACAGTGCGGCGCTCCCTCAGCGCTGACCCTCCGACAGTGCCCGCTCCCTCAGCGCTGACCCTCCAACAGCGCCCG
Organism: Rhincodon typus; assembly: GCF_021869965.1. Taxonomy (NCBI): domain Eukaryota; kingdom Metazoa; phylum Chordata; class Chondrichthyes; order Orectolobiformes; family Rhincodontidae; genus Rhincodon; species Rhincodon typus. The sequence continues at coordinate 116,725 of NW_025965732.1, read as the reverse complement.
CTCCCTCAGCGCTGACCCTCCGACAGCGCCGGCTCCCTCAGCGCTGACCCTCTGACGTGCCCGCTCCCCTCAGCGCTGACCCTCCGACAGATTTGTGCGGGAGACTATGGTGGGGAGGGCGTTGTAATGAGGGATTGGTGACAGTGGGTGACTATGACTTTGTGGTCTTCCCCCCTCTTTGTAGGGGTTCCCAATGGAAGGCACTTTCGGGGGAGGGGGGGGGGTAAACATCCTGGCCCTACCTGTGGCCTCCTCATCCTCTGATTGAGGCTCACTCTCCTCTCCGGGCTCCTCCTCGACCTGGTGTTCCTGGTGCGGGGCGAGGACGGTCTCTCGCGTCGTCCCACTCTCCGCTCCCTCAGATCGGAGCTCCTGGAATTCTGGTCTCTCCTGGGTGCTCAGCGCGGCCGCGGGATCATCTCCGCAGCCCTGGAGGCAACTCCCATCCACACTCCTGCGCCGGTGCTGCGTGTTCTGGGGAGGCCGGGGGACGGAAAAGATGGTCAATAAGGTCAACAAGGCGTTTCTCCTCCATCAAACTCCCCCCCTCCCCACCACCATGCTCCCCATACCCTCAAAAAAAACCAACTCCCACACTCACCCAAACCCGCACCCCCACCCCACACTCTCACACACACAGGGGGACAACAGCTACTTTCGCCATTGGACAGGGACCTTCGGCCTAGTCCCCCCGAGGCAAGCCTAGCCCTCGCCTGCAGACGACTGGCCAAGATCATCTCCCACGTCCCCTTCACGACCCTTTCCACTCACAGGCCAACCACAGGAGGTCCCTTTTCAGTCAATCACACCTCCACCAGCCTCCCCCTTCCCCCACCTGCACTCCCCACCCACCACCCAACCCCACACAATGTGGCCCAGAGCAGAAGTTGAGGCTTCGGCCTGGTTGGGAAAGGGGCTGGGCCGAGTGGGGAAATCTTTGGGGCAGGGACAAGTGTTCCTGATGACCGGGGTGGGGTGGGGGGAGCGGTTCCAGAGCCAAGGTGTGGCGAGGCGGGGGTTATGAGTTGAAAGATATGGGGTAGGCCACAGGATTTCAGCTGACGGTGGTGGGGGGATGGGGCGCCTGGGACGGGCAGGGAATGGGGGAAGAAAGAAGGTTGGATTTTGTGCGGAACAGGGAGGGAGAGGGAAGGGGAGATGGATCGAGGAGTGGGGGACAGGGGAGAGGAGGGTGACGGGAAGGGAGAGGGCGAGGTGGAGGGGGGGAAAGGAGAGGGGGAGGGGATTGGGAGGGGAAGGGAGC
>NW_025965732.1:113602-115361 GCF_021869965.1 Rhincodon typus | reverse complement strand
GGGGGGAGGGAGATGGTGCAAGTGAGAGCAGAAGGAGAGAGGAGGAGCGGAGGTGTAAGGAGAGGGGATAGGGAGGGTGATGGGGATGGAGCGAGGAGGGGAGGGGTGGGAGAAAGAGGGAGATGAGGAGGGTGAGGAGGAAGGTGAGGGCCTACATTGAGGGAAATCTCCTACATGTTTACCCCCTTACACCTCATGCCACTACCCTCCTCCATGTGCCCATCACCCTGTCCCGTACCCAGGCGGCATCCCGTGCCCTTCTCCCATCCCCTGCCCCGATGCCCCTCTTCCCCATTCCCCACATCACCCTCTCCCACCTCCAGTCCCCTACCTGTGTAGGGCTGAAGCTGGTGAACTGGGCCGAGGGCAGGCTGAGCTGCCGGGAGTGGGCCTTGCGCCTTCCCCTGTGCAGTTGGGCCGGGGCCGGGGCCTGGGCCTGGGCCTGGGCCTCTGTTGGGGCCTCAGCCTCCCGGCTGCACTCCTCCAGCTGGCCCCGCAACTCGTGCTTGCTCCGCTTGGCCTCCTGGAGTTGGGCCTCCAGCACTCGCACCTCCTGGGTCCTTTCCTCACAGGTGCGACGGCACCTCTGGAACTCTTCCTGCAGCAGGCTGTGCTGCCTCCTCAGGCCAACCAGCTCCTCCCGCTCCTGCTCCGCGCTGCGCAGCCTCTCCTGCTCTGCCAGTGGCCACTCCCGGGAACTCTGGCGACAGAGCCGCTCCCTCTGCTCCCCCAGCTGCTGCTTCTGGGCCTCTAGCACTGAGTCTTGCTTGACGACGATGGCCTGGGGTCAAGGGGCAGGGGACAGAGAGAGAGATGGAGGGACGGTGAGAGATCAGGGGTTAGTCTGCTCCAATAGACACACAGGCAGCACCAGGTCAATGGTTCACACCACCCCCCCCCCCCCCCCCCAGACCGGACATTACTGACCCCTCCCCACCCCCCGGCCCCCTCCTTTTATCTCCTGCTCTTGACCCTTCACCTCTTCTGTGCCCCCCAACCTTTGGATTATACTCTAACCCTTGATCCTTCACCTCTTCCAACTCTGAACCTTACATTTGACTCTAACCCTTGATCCTTCGCCTCTTCCAACTCTGAACCTTAGATTTAACTCTAACCCTTGACCCTTCACCTCTTCCGACCCCTGAACCTTAGATTAGACTCTAATCCACGACCTTTCACCCTTTTCTGATTTCTGAACCTTCGTATAGATTCCAACCTGGGATTACTCTCCAACCCTCAACCTTTCACCTCTTCTGACCCCAGAACCATGGATTAGATTCTAACCCTTGACTTCTCACTTTTCTGAGCCCTAAACCTTGAGAATTAGACTCTACCCCTTGACCCTTCACCTCTCCTGACCCCTGAACCTTAAGACTTTAACCCATGACCTTTCATCCTTTTCGAGTCCTGAACTTTGGAAATAAACTCTAACCCTTGACCCATCACCTTTATCCTTAGACACTGGAACTGAGAATAAAACAGATAATGAGGCTGTGTAAAGATGGGAGAGTTTAATATCCATGTAGGAAAAGCAAATTGGCAGACGCAGCCACAGGATGTATTTTGGGCCATTTCCTGAGACAGTATAGAATCCTGACAGTGTGGAAGCAGGTCATTCAACCCATCGAGTCCACACTGACCCTCCAAACAACATCCCACCCAGACCAACCCACTAACCCTATCCATGTAACTGTGCATTTCCCACAACTAACCCACCCTAACCTGCACATCCCTGGGCACTACGGGACAATTTAGCACG
>NW_025965732.1:112816-113592 GCF_021869965.1 Rhincodon typus | reverse complement strand
TAGCACGGCCAATCCACCCTAACCTGCACATCCCTGGGCACTACGGGACAATTTAGCACGGCCAATCCACCCTAACCCGCACATCCCTGGGCACTACAGAACAATTTAGCATGGCCAATCCACCCTAACCCGCACATCCCTGGGCACTACAGAACAATTTAGCACGGCCAATCCACCCTAACCCGCATATCTTTGGACTGTGGGATGAAACCGGAGCAACCGGAGGAAACCCACGCAGACACAGGGAGAATGTGCAAACTCCACACAGACAGTCGCCCGAGGCTGGGATCGAACCCGGGTCCCTGGCACCGTAAGGCAGCAGTGCTAACCACTGAGCCCCCGTCCCACCTTCAGATGGCACGTAATGCAGGGAAATGTGAGTCTGTGCACTTTGGCAGGAGGAATAGAGAAGGTGAATATTATTTGACTGGAGAAAGACTGCAGAACGCTGCAGAAATGAGGAATTTGGGAATCCTCGTTCAAAAAAATAATCAGAAAAGGTAGCTCCAAGTTCAGCAGGTAACGTGTAGCGCCTTCCAAACCCGGGATGTCTAACCCCTGGAAGGGCAAGGGCAGCAGATACAGGGGAACACCAGCCCCATGCAAGTTCCCCCCCCCGCCCCCCCCCCACTCTCTCTCCCACACATACACACACACTCACAGGCACAAACACACACACACACTCACAGGGACAAACAAACACACACAGGCACAAACACACACACACACACACACACACACACACACAGGCACAAACACACACACACACTCACAGG
>NW_025965732.1:111244-112716 GCF_021869965.1 Rhincodon typus | reverse complement strand
ACAAACACAGACACACACTCACAGGCATAAACAAACACAGACACACACTCACAGGCACAAACACACACACTCACAGGCACAAACAAACACAGACACACGCACACAGGCACAAACATACACGCACACACACAGGCACAGGCACAAACAAACACAGACACAGGCACAAACACACACACACGCACACACTCACTAGCACAAACACCCAGATACAGACACACACACAGACACAAACATACAGACACACACACAGACAGGCGCACACACACACGCACACATCCTGGAACGCCCTCCCTAGAGGCGCTGTGTCCCTACACCACACGGGGAAGTCAGGGGTGGGGTGGGTGTGGTAGTGGTTACAGATGGCGGCTCACCCCCACCTTCTCAAGGGGGGGTAATTAGGGACAGGTCAGTAAATGCTGGGTCCAGCCAACGACACCCACATCCTGTGAGTAACTAAAAAAAACTGTTGATCCTGACAGCTTTCCTCCAGAATATTCACCAGCAGGATGCTGAATGAGAGAGGGAGTGTGAGACGGGGAGACAGAGAGAGAGAGAATCTAACCTGCAGCTATATGTGTGTGTGTGAGTGAGAGAGAGAGAGATGGTGCGATGCAGGAAGAGCAGAGACCTACCTGCAGGCCATGCAGGATCGATGACAGACGGGAGAGCCGGAATAAGATCTCCTGCACAAGAGAGAGCAGGAGGACAAAGTTACAGAGACAAAAATTGACGAGGCACTGCTCCCATTACAGTCTTCACCCAGACAGACCCAATCTCACACACTCAGGGTCACACTGACCAACACCATCAACGGTCTGATCTTTCCCACTCAATACTCCCCCCCACCCTTGACTCGATATCCTCTCCTTCTCCCTCTCGATATCCTCCTCCCCTCCCACTCGATTCTGTTCCCCCTCTCACCTCATTGTGGGATTTCACCTGTAGCTGGTTCCCATTTCGATCCTAGGAGACAGAGTAAGACGTTAATCTTACAATCCAGTGGGCGGGATCAAACAAATTTTGGGGAAAAGAGGGAGGGAGGGAGGGAGAAAAGGAGGGGAGAGATAGGCAGGGGTTAGAGAGAAAGAGAGAGAGGGAGACGCAGATAGAGAGATAGAGGCAGAGTACAGAGACAGACAGATATACACAAAGGCTAACAGAAAGAGAGTCAGAGAGAGGGAGGGACGGAGTGTGGGAGAGTGAGAGAACTGACAGATGGATACAGGGTGTGGAGAGAGAGACAGAGAATGTCGGCGATGGTTCTGAGACACGGTTGGTTTGGGACGTCGGACAGACACAGGCTCATACCTGGCCACTGTCAGTGGGTGAGTCTGTCTGGCAGACATCGTTACTCCCATTGATATTGGGCAGCTCCTCATCTGAGAGAGAGAGAGAAACAGAGACAGAGGCTTAATAACACAAACTTACACACACACACTCACCCCCACTCACACACACACACTCACACACAC
>NW_025965732.1:107522-110744 GCF_021869965.1 Rhincodon typus | reverse complement strand
CTGACCCTCCGACAGTGCCCTGCTCCCTCAGCACTGACCCTCCGACAGTGCGGCACTCCCTCAGCACTGACCCTCCGACAGCGCGGCGCTCCCTCAGCACTGACCCTCTTCCAATGCTGTGCTCTGCTGTCGATGTTGTTCTTCTGTGTTAGGGACTGTGAGTCACACAACTGTTTGACTGTGCAATCAGTGAAATCAGCGTTTGAAGCAACGTGTCCCTGTGTTGGAGTGTGGTTAGACAGCCCGAATAAAACCACAATCTAATTGAGTACATTTAAAACGGAGATAGATAGGTTCGTGATTATCCAGGGGATCAAGGGTTACGGGGAGAAAGCAGGAGAATGGGGTTGAGGAACTTATCAGCCATGACTGAATGGCGGAGCAGACTCGATGGGCCGAAGGGCATAATTTCTGCTCCTATATCCTTATGGTCTTATGACATCGCACTTCCAATGTCATTCAGCGATTTGGGCCGTGAGCGAATGTGTGTCCAATTCATCCAATCTCCCTGTGATCTGGAGTGCGAGGGAGAATCCCCATTCTGGAAGCTCCATGTGCGCTCGCTTCCCTGAACTGTGGGAGAGTACAGCAAGAGTAGGCCATTCGCTCCCTTCTCCTAAACTTTCCCCACCTCTATCTTCACCTGGATTAATTCCTCTCTCTCTCTCTCTGGGCAGACCTAAATTTTGCCTTATTTGTGTGTCCCATTGACCTGGCAACAAACCTCTCAACATTTAAAATGAGCAAGTGAACCCAAAGTGTTTTGTGGGAGGGATTTCCCAACGCTTACCCACCCTGTGTGTGGGGAAAATGTTTCTAATTTCACTCCTGACAGGTTATGGCTCCAATGGTTACGTTCTCTGCTGGCTCCCAGGTTCCCCCATCAGTGCTATAGAGTCATAGGGCACAGAAACAGACCCTTCGGCCCATCTTGTCCGTACTGAAGAAGGCATTTGGTACGCTTGTCTTTATTGATCAGTGTAGGAGTTGGGAGGCCATGTTGCGGCTGTACAGGACATTGGTTAGGGCCACTTTTGGAATATTGCGTTCAATTCTGGTCTCCCTGCTATAGGAAAGACGTTGTTAACCTTGAAAGGGTTCAGAAAACATTTACGAGGACGCTGCTGGGTTTGAGCTATAGGGAGAGGCTGAATAGCCTGGAGCTGTTTTCCTTGGAACATTGGAGGGGTGACCTTATAGAGGTTTATAAAATCATGAGGGGCATGGATAGAGCGAATGGTCAGGGTCTTTTCCCTGGGGTAGGGGAGTCCAAAACTAGAGGAGCATAGGTTTAAGGTGAGTGGGCAAAGATTTAAAAGGGACCTAAGGGGCAACTTTTTCACACAGCGGGTGGTGCGTGTATGGAACGAGCTGCCAGAGGAAGTGGTGGAGGCTGGTACAATTACAACATTTTAAAAGGCATCTGGATGAGTACATGAACAGGAAGGGTTTAGAGGGATATGGGCCAAATGCTGGCAAATGGGACTAGATTAATTTGGAATATCGGGTCAGCATGGACGAGTTGGACCGAAGGGCCTGTCACTGAGCTCTATGACTCTACAATTCACAGGCTGTGCGTCCAGTCAACTGTCACTGACATGTGCCTGAGGAGTTGAAGAGCAAGACTACCTTCTGAAAGCAAAATCGACACATCCTGTGAGCAAACTTGTTTTTCAGTTTGCCTTCCAACAGGATGTCGCAATTTTCACACCTTCTTATCACGGTTAACGCTGTTCAGGTCCCTCTCTCTGTTTCTCTCTGTGTGCCATTGACAAACAACACCAAACTGGGTCACAGTCTCGGACCATGGCATATACCCAGCCACCCCCCAACCCGCAGTCACGGCCTACTCCAAGGATCACGACCCGAAACATCAGCTTTCCTGCTGGTCTGCTGTGTCCCTCCAGCTCCACGCTGTGTTAACTCTTTACTCAAAGGACTGTCTTTTATTTATTCATTCACGGGATGAAGGACATTGCTGGCCAGACCAGCATTTATTGCCCCATCCCTAATTGCCCAGTTAAGAGTCAACCACATTGCTGTGGGTCTGGAGTCACATGTAGGCCCAGACCAGGTAAGGATGGCAGTTTCCTTCCCTAAAGGACATTACTGAGACATTTAGTGTTTCCAACAATCGACAATGGGTTCAGAATAAACTAGGGACTCAATTGCTAATTGATTTACAAAATTCAAATTCCATCAACTGCCGTCGTGAGATTTGAAGTAACCAGATGTACCCACCAATAACTCTGAGTTGAGGAAGATTTGAGAAACTCCTCCTGAAGATGTTGCAAAGCCACAGATGCTGCTCAATTTCCAACTCCCAACGGTTCTGCCAATTGCAAAGCTCCCAGCAGGTTAATGACAGTTATAATGTCCCAACCAGGCAGACAGTTACAAAATGTGGCAAACATTTCTCCCTGAAATGGACATGAAAACTAGCTCCTGTGACAGGAGTGGTCTCCTACAAACTGTAACTTGTGCAATATATGCAGCAGATCTGTCCACTCTCCCTCAGTACTGACCCTCCGACAGTGCGGCGCTCCCTCAGCACTGACCCTCCGACAGTGCGGCGCTCCCTCGGCACTGACCCTCCGACAGTGCGGCGCTCCCTCGGCACTGACCCTCCGACAGTGCGGCGCTCCCTCGGCACTGACCGTCCGACAGTGCGGCGCTCCCTCAGCACTGACCCTCCGACAGTGCGGCGCTCCCTCAGCACTAACCCTGCGACAGTGCGGCGCTCCCTCAGCACTGACCCTCCGACAGTGTGGCACTCCCTCAGCCCTGACCCTCCGACAGTGCGGCGCTCCCTCAGCACTGACCCTCCGACAGCGCGGCGCTCCCTCAGCACTGACCCTGCGACAGTGCGGCGCTCCCTCAGCACTGACCCTCCGACAGTGCAGCGCTCCCTCAGCACTGACCCTGCGACAGTGCGGCGCTGGGTCAGTACAAACCATGTGAACCTTCCATGTTGTTGGCCGTTATTTTTGGCACCATGTTTGATTTAATGTCACTGTGCAATGCTTCCTACGTGTGGTGCGTGTTGTGTAAGGCTTCGTGTTGTGATCATTTTGAAATTTCCCCAATTTGTTGATTAATTTTGTAAACGTTTACCCCAATCACCGTCCCTGGGCCCACACATCACCGCCACACCATCACCGTCCCTGGGCCCACAACATCACCGCCACACCATCACCGTCCCTGGGCCCACAACATCACCGC
>NW_025965732.1:106787-107022 GCF_021869965.1 Rhincodon typus | reverse complement strand
TCCCTGGGCACTACGGGGCAATTTAGCACGGCCAATCCACCCTAACCCGCACATCCCTGGGCACTACGGGACAATTTAGCACGGCCAATCCACCCTAACCCGCACATCCCTGGGCACTACGGGGCAATTTAGCACGGCCAACCCACCCTAACCCGCACATCCCTGGGCACTACGGGGCAATTTAGCACGGCCAATCCACCCTAACCTGCACATCCCTGGGCACTACGGGGCAATT
>NW_025965732.1:104252-106687 GCF_021869965.1 Rhincodon typus | reverse complement strand
GGGGTGAAGGAGGTGACAGAGATAGGGAGGGGGGTGTAGGCGGTGGAGGAGGTGACAGAGATCGGGAGGAGGTGTAGGGGGCCAGAGAAGGTGACAAAGTTAGGAAGGGGGATACAGTTCTGAGAAGCTGGAGCCAGTGGAGGGTGGATGTAGGGAGGTGAGGGAGAGGAAAAGGAAGAGGGAGAGGGAGAGGGAGAGGAAGAGGGAGAGGGAGAGGAAGACTGCCTTGGATCCCTCCAGGTCCTAGACTCAAGCCCCACACTCTCACCCCACGTGGGTTCCCACCAACTCCGCCATCCGAGCCGATAAGAAGCGCCAAGTTTTCCATTCAGATGCACGGGGTTTTGGCCAGGGGTCGGGGGTCAGGCGTTCATGGTATCCCAGAATCCCTCAGTTTGAGATCTGCTCCTCTTGCCAGGTCGAGGTGGGAATGGCGCTGTAGGGGTCAACGACCATGCGGGCGCAGCGGAAGATCATGGCGAGGAGGAAGAGGCAGAGCAGGGCCAGGAATGCCAAAGCGAAGCCCTTGTCCAGGTCGATGTAGCTATGGCTCCCATCCTGACCGGCGGGCATCGTCGTCCTGTCACTCTGTGACCTGCGCGAGTCACCCTCGTCTCTCTCTGTGCGCAGCCTCACGGCGCTGACCGTCACAAATGGGATCTTCCTCCTGCCCGGAGAGAGCACAGCGAGTTACAGCAGGCACAGTGCGAGGGACAAACAAGGAGCGACCCAGGAGGCCAGTCAGCCCGTCGACCATGCAATACCATTCAGTGAGATCATGGCTGATTTGTGGCTGAAGTCGATAAACCTTCCTTTGGCCCATATCCCTCAGTAGATTTGTTGAACAAACATTTATCTCTCTCCGATGTGTGGAAAGAGGCCATTCAGCTCATTGGGTTTGCACCAGCCTTCTCAATACCCATGCACATATAATCCTGCTTCTCTCACGGCCAATCCACCCTAACCTGCACATCCCTGGGCACTACGGGACAATTTAGCACGGCCAATCCACCCTAACCTGCACATCCCTGGGCACTACGGGGCAATTTAGCACGGCCAATCCACCCTAACCCGCACATCCCTGGGCACTACGGGACAATTTAGCACGGCCAATCCACCCTAACCCGCACATCCCTGGACACTATGGGACAACTTAGCACGGCCAATCCACCCTAACCTGTACATCCCTGGGCACTACGGGACAATCTAGCACGGCCAATCCACCCTAAACTGCACATCCCTGGACACTACGGGGCAATCTAGCACGGCCAATCCACCCTAACCTGCACATCTTTGGACTGTGGGGGGAAACTGGAGCACCCGGAGGAAACCCACGTAGACACGGGGAGAATGTGCAAACTCCACACAGACAGACGCCCGAGGGTGGAATCAAACCCGGGTCCCTGGCACCGTGAAGCAGCAGTGCTCACCACTGAGCCACCATGCTGCATCTTGAAGGTATTTTCTTAAAGACTTAGATCAGGTCACCTTTTAGCCTTTCTCGAGAAAATAATTCTAAATTGTAGAGTCTCACATCACAACTTAAACCCTGAAGCCCAGGATCTTTCTCATAAACCTATGTTGTCCTCCCTCTGAGGCCAATCTATCAATCCGACGCTGCGGTACCCAGATATGCTCAAAGGGCTTTAAGTGGGGTCGAACCAGGGTTTTGAATAACTGCCGTATAACTTCTGTCACCTTCTACTCCAGTCTTTGAGATATAAAGGCCTGCACTCCATCAGCCTCCTCGAATACTCCTGTGTTTGTTTGTGACATTTCAAAAGATCTATACATCTGAAACACTCATCTCTCTTTGGACATCCATTGTCATTAAATTTGTACCATCCAGAAAGTTCCTGGATCTGTCCTGGTTCAGCGCAGGATGGACACTCTCACACTTGCTAACATAATAGATACTGCTACCACACCAACTGCTCGAATCCACAAGCATCATATCCCCCCCAGGGCAGCAGGCACAGTCGGAGGGTCAGCGGTGAGGGAGCGATAGTGCCCACACCCTCATCACTGACCCCCCCCCAACAGCACCAGTTCCCTCAGCCCTGACCCTCTGACAGTGACCGCTCCCTCAGCCTGACCGTCCAACAGTGCCCGCTCCCTCAGCACTGACCCTCTGACAGCGCCCGCTCCCTCAGCCCTGACCCTCTGACAGTGCCCACTCCCTCATCACTGACCCCACTGACAGTGCCCTCTCCCTCAGCGCTGACCATCCGACAGCGCCCGGTCCCTCAGCCCTGACTCTCCGACAGTGCCCGCTCCCTCAGCCCTGACCACCCCGACAGTGCCCACTCCCTCAGCGCTGACCCTCCGACAGTGCTCGCTCCCTCAGCGCTGACCCTCTGACCGCACTCATCCCTCAGCACAGACTCTCCGACAGTGCCCACTCCCTCAGCGCTGACCCTCCGACAGTGCCCGCT
>NW_025965732.1:102961-104152 GCF_021869965.1 Rhincodon typus | reverse complement strand
CTGACCCTCTGACAGTGCCCGCTCCCTCATCACTGACCCTCCAACAGTGCCCGCTCCCTCAGCCCTGACACTCTGACAGCGCCCGGTCCCTCAGCCCTGACTCTCCTACAGTGCCCGCTCCCTCAGCCCTGACCACCCCGACAGTGCCCACTCCCTCAGCGCTGACCCTCCGACAGTGCCCGCTCCCTCAGCACTGACCCTCCGACAGCGCCCGCTCCCTCAGCGCTGACCCGCCGACCACACTCGTCCCTCAGCGCTGACCCTCCGACAGTGCCTGCTCCCTCAGCACTGACCCTCCGACAGCGCCCGCTCCCTCAGCACTGACCCTCCGACAGCGTCCACTCCCTCAGCACTGACCCTCTGACAGCGCCCGCTCCCTCAGCGCTGACCCTCCGACAGCGCCCGCTCCCTCAGCGCTGACCCTCCGACTGTGCCCGCTCCCTCAGCGCTGACCCTCCGACTGTGCCCGCTCCCTCAGCGCTGACCCTCCGACAGCGCCCGCTCCCTCAGCGCTGACCCGCCGACTGTGCCCGCTCCCTCAGCGCTGACCTTCCAACAGTGCCCGAGGGAGGGAGGCGTGAGATCGTTGTTTCTGAACCTTGCGTTGCCATGCAAGTAGGACATGGACTGGGGAATGGATGCGCGCAGCGTTGTCGTCAGGCAGTGGGTACCTTGCGGTGATGCACACCCTAGTCGAATTGCCAGTTGTGCTGCTTGAGTGAGACGGAGATCACGTGGAATGATAGAGGATGTGGTGGGAGCAAGGAAAACGGATAGTCAGAGGAAAGGGACTGTACAATGCAAAATATTGTGTCATCGATGGGGAGAAAGATTGCAAATAATAAACTAGGCTTCACTTGACACACCCTGAAGCCTCAATGTTTGTTGGAGTTAGTTTTTAAAAATTAATGGGGCTCATCTATTGTCTCCGTGTGCATGAGTCTGGAGCTCGCTGAATAATTTAGCCTCACATTTTCCGGCTGCAATGTTTCCGAACACTGGAGCTCCATTTCCTAATTGGGAGAGTAGCTTCAGACAGTAGGGATCAGAACATTAACCTGGGCCCGGGAGAGAGGAGTGTAGGGGCGTGGGGGGCACGGTAAAAGAGATAGGGAGGGGTGTAGGGGGGTGGAGTAGGTGACAGAGATAGGGAGGGGGTGTAGGGGGGTGGGGGCGTGACAGAGATAGGGA
>NW_025965732.1:100825-102461 GCF_021869965.1 Rhincodon typus | reverse complement strand
ATCTAACCCCCTGTCCCTGGGAGTGTTTGACGGCGGGGGGAGACAGTGTAGAGAGAGCTTTACTCTGTGCCTAAGCCCCCCTGTCCTGGGAGCGTCTGATGGAGGACAGTATCGGAGAGCAGGCTGTGAGCCTCTGAAACGGAGCCCTGCGAAGGGTTACAGCTGTCGGATGATGATGGGATGTTTGCGGGCTGGGAGGGGAACGTTGTGAAACATGTGGCGGGGTCCACTCCGTGTCGAAACCGCTGGTGATTTTAGAAGCAGGGCTGGCCCGGCCCAACTGCCTCCATGTGTCTGCGTCAACCCATTCCAAGTCTCTCCTGGCTGCTCTCCCGACAGGAAATAACTCAGTGAGGAATGTGGCTTCTTAGCACAGCAAGTACCTTCTGAGGGAGTTAGTCCTGACAACGAGCCAAAGCAGCTGGTGGCTGGGTTTCGATATTTCACGTCTTCCCATCCTGGAGCTTCTCGGTTCGATCTCGCCGCACGAGGGCTGTCCCCGAAAGTTGAGGATTCACAGTTGGCGAACGGTCCCTCTCCGGTGGTGTCCAACTTCGCAATGTTCACCGGACGTCCTCAAGTTTGGAGACGCTGGTTACCGCCAAGGCTACGGGCCCTGACAATATTCCAGCAATGGGACTGGAGACTTGTGCTGCGAAACTTGACGCTCCCCTGGCCAAGCTGCTCCAGTACCAGTTACGACGCTGGGGTCGACCCAGACAGTGTGGAGAAATTGCCCAGGTGTGTCCTGTGCAGGAAAAAAGCAGGACCAGCGACGCACAGCCGCAGCAGTGTGTACCGTCTACGAGACGCACCGCAGCGACTCGCCGAGGCTCCTCCTCCGACAGCACCTTCCCAACCCTCCCCCCCCCGGAATGGCGAGGGGAGCAGCAGATGTGGGGGTGAGCACGTTCCCCTCCAAGGCTCCCCCCAGACACGCACCATTCCGACTGGGAACGATAGGGGCCGTTCCCTCAGTGTCACCGAAGTCAGAATTCTGGGACTCCCTCCCTAACGGGCCCGGACAAGAGTCCAGCAATGGGACTAAAAACGGGGGGGGGGTACTGCAGCGGTTTAAGAAGCTGGCCCCCCCCCAGCTTCTCGGCGGGGGTGGGGGCAGTTAGGGACAGGGCGAGAAATGGAGCACATGCCCAGAGATTGGGAATGGGAGGGTGGGGTGAAATGTCAGAGGTGGCAGTGGGACGGAGGGAATGACTGAACTCACCCAGAAAGCGTCCTTCTCCAGGCTGTCTCCTGCAATCCTGTTCCGGCTGAGGTCCAGCCACTGGAGATTCGGGACCCCAGCGAAATCAGACGCAGAAACGGACCTGATGCCATTGTCTAATGAGAACACAAACAGGGTTAACGCCATCTCTGACCTGGGGGAAAAGGACCACATGCTCCATCAACGAGGCCCGCTCCCTTGGTGCTGACCCTCCGACAGCGCCCGCTCCCTCGGCCCCGACCCTCCGACAGCGCCCGCTCCCTCACCCTCCGACAGCGCCTGCTCCCTCGGCGCTGATCCTCCGACAACGCCCGCTCCCTTGGCGTTGACCGTCCAACAGCGCCCGCTCCCTCACCCTCCGACAGCGCCTGCTCCCTCAGCCCCGACCCTCCGACAGCGCACGCTCCCTCA
>NW_025965732.1:98790-99306 GCF_021869965.1 Rhincodon typus | reverse complement strand
CACTCACACAAACACACACACACTCACTCACAATCACAGACACACACTCACGCAAACACTCACACAAACACACACACACTCGCTCACAGTCACAGACACACACTCACGCACACACACACTCACACACACCCACACCCACACACACTCTATCAAACACCCTCAGACACTCTCACTCACACACTGACACACACACACAAACACACACACACACACAAACACACACACAGACACACACACACACACTCTAACACACACACACACTCACTCACACACAGACATTCTCACACACTCTCACAGACACACACACTCTATCAAACACACTCACACACACACACAGACACACACTCACACACAGACACTCTCACACTCACACACACACTCTCACAGACACACACACTCTATCAAACACACTCACACACACAGACACACACCCACACACACACACACACACCCTCACACACTCTCACAGACACACACACTCTATCAAACACATTCACACACACACACACACACACA
>NW_025965732.1:97031-98290 GCF_021869965.1 Rhincodon typus | reverse complement strand
AGGGGCTGGAGGGGGTGACGGAGATAGGGAGGGGGGTGAGCCAGAGGTTTTGAATCCAAGCTGGAGAAGTTTAGTGGTGGACTGGCGCTCAGTTTGGGTGATCGGTGGGCCTGGGCAGGCACACTGCGGCGTCTGCGAGAGCCGTCAAACCAGTCTGGAGGAGTGAGGGATTCTGTAGCCAATCAGCTAACACCGACAGACGTTGCCCTTCCTCTCCCCCCGTCAACCTTCTGTCAGAGGAGAGCGAACTTTGGAAAATAACTTCGCTCACTTCTTCAGAAAAATCGACTCACTGCCGACCGTCCTGACGTCCAGCTCAGACTGTGTGCCCAGTGCAGGGCATCACGAGGGCAGGAACATGTTGGTGAGGTGGGCCGACAAGTTACGGTTCAAGGGGGCACAGTCTTGGAGACAGGGGTCCACTCGGCAGTGGCAGAGGGAGTCGGGCATTTGCTTATTGGAAGTGCAGCTCACATTGTTGCTATTCCTCTCAAGTGGTGGGGAGGTGGCGTTGCAGGTGAACTGGCACCGCGGAGTGGCGTTCGACCAGCAACGGTTAGCTGATTGGTCTGTGTGTGGCGACCCGTTGGCGCTGGCCCAGACGTTCTGCCTGCTGATTTCACCGAATGCCCGCCACGATCAACATCCTCGGCGTTACCGTCTCCACCAGGAGCACACCCTTGACGTTCGCTGGTGTTACCGTGGGAATGAGTCCCCCATTCTCCCCTCTATCTCTCCTCGCGGGAACGCGAGCCCCCATTTCCCCCTCTCTCCCCACGGGAGCAAGGCCCCCCATTCTCCCCCATCTCCTGCCGGAGCAAGTCTCCCATTCTCCCCCCTCTCCCCGCTGGGGAACCCAAAAAGACCAGTCCTGGGGACAAACCACCCCCCCCAGGATGCCCCAAAGCTGAGGACAGAGATCTTTTCTTGAGGTACGGTTCCCGTGACCTGGGGAGCGCCGACCTGCTACACAGCAAGATCCCACCCACGCCCGCAGTTCACTGTGATACCAACACAAGAGCAGTGATGTTGAATGAAGGTTGAATATAGGACCCAGGACACCCGAAGGGAGGTGCCAACTACCCCTTCTTCCCAAGCGAACAGCCGCTCTCTCAGCAACGACCCTCTGACAGTGCCCGCTCTCTCAGCAACGACCCTCCGACAGCGCCCGCTCCCTCGGTGCCGACCCTCCAACAGCGCCCACTCCCTCAGCACCGACCCTCCGACAGCGCCCACTCCCTCGGCCCTGACCCTTCGAC
>NW_025965732.1:95989-96531 GCF_021869965.1 Rhincodon typus | reverse complement strand
GGGGGGTATCTTTTATTCTGTATATAAACCACCCCGAACCCCTCGATCAGATTCCAGTCTGTAACTCCCTCCCGGGGTATCTGTTATTCTGTATATAAACCACCCCGAACCCCTCGGTTAGATTCCAGTCTGTAACCACTGTTAAATGTGTTTCCTGCAGCCAATGGCCTGGGGGTCTCTAGCTACCTTGAAACCATATGGGAACTTTAATGTTGATGATGATGTGGATGCTTTGAAGAAAGCGATCGATGCGAAAGGTATTTAATTGCACTCTGAGCCTTCACAGCAAGTGCTCACCTCCCCTGCCATTCCACCTCCTGCCTTTTAGTCATGGAGGGCGACAGAGAGCAGAGTTGGGTCTCTCGTGCTGTTGGGTTTGATGAGGCACACTGGCACCACTCAGTGGCAGTGTACGGAACTGCTGGCTGCAGTGACACCCGTCTCCATGAGCTGCGACTTTCAGTCGGCCCTGACCCTCTGGCAGCGCCCGCTCCCTCAGCCCTGACCCTCCGACAGCGCCCGCTCCCTCAGCCCTGACCCTC
>NW_025965732.1:95115-95489 GCF_021869965.1 Rhincodon typus | reverse complement strand
GAGAGAGATGGAGTCGGGGGGGAAGGGGAAGGGGAGGCAGCGAGGGCGGCAGGGACACTCGGGGGAGAGAGAAAGGGGGAGAGAGAGACACACAGAGAGGGAGGGAGATAGAAAGATAGAGACAGAGAGAACACGAGAGAGGGGAGAGGGAGAGAAATGGAGGGGGGCTCGGAGGAGTGAGAGAGAGAGATAGAGGGCCTAAGAGCAGGTGATTGAGAGGTGATCCCTCCGACAGCGCCCGCTCCCTCAGCTCTGACCCTCCGACAGCGCCCGCTCCCTCGGCTCTGACCCTCCGACAGCGCCCGCTCCCTCAGCGCTGACCCTCCGACAGCGCCCGCTCCCTCGGCCCTGACCCTCCGACAGCGCCCGCTCCC
>NW_025965732.1:93950-95015 GCF_021869965.1 Rhincodon typus | reverse complement strand
CGCCCTCAGCGCTGACCCTCCGACAGCGCCCGCTCCCTCGGCGCTGACCGTCCGACAGCGCCCGCTCCCTCGGCCCTGACCCTCCGACAGCGCCCGCTCCCTCAGCGCTGACCCTGTGCATGGTTGTGATCTGGGGTGTGTTGTCGACATTGGGCCGGTGCCATTGATGTGGGTAAACTGTTGCAGGGCAAATTCTGCAAATTTCTACGTTCTCATGTCGTTGGAGGTTAATGAGGCGGATTAAAATGGGTCATTTGAAGAAAATTGTCTCAGAATGGAGATGTTATCGAGCAGGGATGGTGATTAACTACGCAATTTGTGAAACACTATTAACAGAAATGAGTTAGTGCCTGGCTCAGAAGGTACAATTCGAATTACAATTCAGCCCCCTCCTCCTCGAGCCTGTTACACAGGAACAGGAGGCCATTCAGCCCCCTCCTCCTCGAGCCTGTTACACAGGAACAGGAGGCGTTTGCTCACTCCCTCGCGGAGAGAGTTTATCGACATGCTCACAGCTCCCAGACGACTGTGAAACAGAGAGAGAGAGAAAGAGAGACCGAAAGAGAGGGAGTGAGAGAGAGAAAGAGAAAGAGAGAGACTGAGCGAGAAGGAAACAGAGAGAGAGATAGAGGCAGAGAGAGAGAGGGGGAGAAACAGTGAGAGGGAGGGAGGGAGAGAGAGAGGGGGGTTAGAAACAGAAAGAGATGTGGGAAAGACAGGGAGAGAGAGAGTGGGGAGAGAAGGGTGGGGAGAGACAAGGAGAGAGAGAGAGAGAGTGGGGAGAGATGGGTGGGGAGAGACAGAGAGAGAGAGACAGAAAGAGAGAGAGGCAGAGAAAGAGGGGGAGAGACAGTGAGAGAGACAGAGGGAGAGAGAGAGAGTGGGGAGAGATGGGCGGGGAGAGACAGAGAGAGGGAGGGAGAGATGAGGTAGGAAGAGAGAGAGGGAGACAGAAAGAGAGAGAGGTAGAGAAAGAGGAGGGGGGGAGAGAGAGAGAGAGAGAGGGAGACAGGGGTGAGTAAAGACAGAAAGAGATGTGGGAGATATAGAGAGAGTGGGGAGAGA
>NW_025965732.1:86223-93450 GCF_021869965.1 Rhincodon typus | reverse complement strand
TATGTTCATCCAGCTCTACACCTTGTTATCTCCTGCAATAAATGTCAGGATTCCATTTGCCTTTCTTATTATATGCTGCACCTTCTGCAATTCATGCACAAGGACACCCAGATCCCTCCGCACTGATGCACTTTGAATCTGTTTCAGTAATAATCCGCCCTTTTATTTTTCAATGGGCAACCTCGCATTTAGCTACAATAAACTCCAACTGCCAGATCCTGGCCCATTGTCCTCGCCTATCAATGTCCATCTGTAAACTCTTTATCTCCTCATCTTTGCTGGCTTTCCCATCTATTTATGCTGTATTACACTCTGCCCCTGGAAAAGCCTTGGAGACTACCATAGAAAAGGTTCCTGAGACATGGAGAGACTGATCATGTTGATGTAGACTGTGAAAGGGTTGTTTTCTTTTTCCCTATGCTTTTTTGTAAATATTCCTGCCGATATGTATAAGTTAACTACAATGCTTGTATAGCAGTTATAGTTGTTGGATGTATGTATGTATACATGGGAGTCTAGAAATAAAGGGGGAAGGCTGTTATATATATCGTTGGGTGTGTGTTACCCTTATAACAGAGTGGGTCAGGTGACCTGGAGGTGGGAGCTAGAGGGGCAGTCTGGAACTGACTGTGGAGCTGAGAGAACACACAATAACCAGATAACACACAGTGAACCAGAAATATAACAGACAGCACCTTCCAACCTCACCAGCTGGAAGGACAAAGACATCAAATTCATGGGAACACCACCACTTTAGAAGTTCCCTTACAAATTATACACCATCATGCCTTGGAAATATATCACCTTCCATTCAGTGTCATTGGGTCCAAAACCTGGAACTCCCTCCCAAACAGCATTGTCGGTCTATCCGCACCCCAAAGATTGGGGTGCTTTAAGAAGGCAGCTCACCGTCACAATTTCCAGGGCAATCAGGGATGGATAATAAATTCTGACCAAGGCAGCAATGTCCACATCACACAAATAAAACTTTAAAATGCAAGCCTTTGTCTTGATGGTAACTGTTCCACCGCTCGGCACTCCCCACAGGAGGCTTGGTCACATGTTTCTCCTTGTGCTGAACAAAACTGCCTTTTAATCACGCAATAGTGGAGTAGCAGTCAATTCAGGGGTTAATGTTGTTTCATACAACATCTGCTGATGATATTAAAACCCCTAACCCCAGGTTATAAAGGAGAAGCCTCTGGTCTGTGAAAAGCAGCCCCTATTTGTTCTTTCTACATGTCATCAAACTAACAAAGCTGAAATGATCTTTCAGCCAGATTTTCAGAAGGCATTTGAAGAGATTTTTAAATTAAAGAAACTGTTTAAGACTAGCCAATTGATATATCAGAATTCATGTCCATTAACAACTTTTAATATAACTTCATCAATCGTGTCTATTAATCCATCAATCCATTAATTTGTCCTTATAATACTAACTGCAGATTGCCATGTACCAGCCATCCCCCATTCGAACTAATTTAGGAGCTCGCTACCATATCAGGTTACAACCATTTCAATTTGCAGTTACACTCCACTTGAAAGTGTAGTCATGCATAACGTGCTAATGTAAAGAACCCATTTAACAAGACCAACATTCCATTCAAAGGTGCAGTCAGATGCGACAGCGAACAAAACCGCACAGACACTACAGGATGGAACCTTTTTACATCCCCACACCAAAACTAGTGTTGTTTGATATTAAAAACTAACTGTGAATAGGTGCTATAACCAAGCCCTTTATCTAAACCGCTCCAGCCAGAGTGGTTTCAAGTATCATTCGAAGGTGATAATTGGATTAGCCCTCTTCCTCTAAAGTAAAATGTTACTTCCTTGCAGACTTTTCCTGTACATTATGTAACAAGGTTCTTGTCCCAAGTTTTTAATCAACATGTATATAAGAAAACTTTACCCCACCAATAAAACTAACAAACGCTATGCAGTGTCTGTAAGCAATCTTTAAAACTTACTAATAGCGCTATGTCCTGAACCTCTCGACCTTGAATGAGTGAGTGAATGAATGAAACTGATAGCACTACTCCAACAGATGTGACCACGAAACTGAGTGAGTGAGTGAGTGAGTGAGTGAGTGAGTGAGTGAGTGCGTGAGAGTGAACGAATGAACGATAGTAAATAGAACCCACAGATGGATGCAACCATGAAACTAACTAAACAAGAGATAGTAAATAGATTACCAAAACTGTTGGAAACCCAGACTTTTACTTAAAAAAAACTAGATACCTTTTTCTAACTTTAAAATTCTAACCTTGAAAATAACACGGCTAACACCTTTTGAATTATGCAAGAACAAACCAGACAGACACTGAAGAAGGGTCTAGGCCCGAAACGTCAGCTTTCCTGCTCCTCTGATGCTGCTTGGCCTGCTGTGTTCATCCAGCTCCACACCTTGTTATCTCAGACAGACACTCCAATCTCATTAAAATAACCATTAACAATCAGCAATAACCGGTAACATTTAGCAAATATTTAAACCATCTCCGATTTCCTGCAAAACGGTTCTTGTACAATATCTACTGCTTAGCACTCAACTGTTAGAATGTATGCTTAACTTCTGTATAAAATAGCTGCTTTTGAGCTATGATTTTGGGGATTCTATTTCGCCCTACATCGTGCTGCTGTGAATGTACAATAAAGAGGCGATTTTCGCCACTCACTGATTCTGGTCGTTTGGTACTTTGAACGCGATCTCACAACTTGGCATAGTCGGCAGGATGCTGGGGACACTGTCAAACCTGACTGGTCACGGGCACCAGCAGGAGGTAAGCAGCACCCTTCTGTGTCGTGATCTAGTCCCTGAAAGTGTCCCAAACCTCATGAGTGAGCTATTATTTCTGATCCCCCGCACCTGGAGCAAGAAGGCTCAAACTCCGCCAAAACAAGTCTAGGACAAGGTGTCCACAGCAAGAAATTGTCTACGGCACATGATTTCGGGTAGTCATTTGTGACCCCAGTAAGCTGTCTACAACCTCCAAAAGCGGGCTTGCCCCCCCCGACATAACAGAGGATGAAATGCTGCAGCACCCACTACAGTACGTTGAAATACAACCTTTGTCAGAGGACACTCTAACTAGAATAGAGCGGAAATATAATGTTCCAAAAGGACACTGGTCCCTGGAGGACATGAAACAGGTCTGGGGAGAAAACACCTGACAGAAGAACAAGGACAGGGTTAAATGGTCCCTCACATTGATGGCACAACTCCACCAAAAAATGAAACCATGGCCCGGTCAGCTCATGACCGAGAAAAAAATAAACTTAAAGCACAGGGAAAAGCCATGCATGAGCAACTTCAGCAGGAGAGATCCAAACGAGAGGAGGCTGAAGTTAAAAATCAGGAGCTTGTACAGGAGAACAAGAAAGTGAAAGATGAACTGACAGTGTTGTCAGTTTCGCCCCTGGCTCCAAATACAAGGCCGAGTCTATACCCAACCACCCGAGAAATCCAGGAAGTGATTAAATGAAACAAAGCTATAGCTCTTAAAACTGGGTAATCCTCTAGCAGCGACAGTGATGAAGACTATACACCCCTGACACCCTTTTTACGGCCCCTTAAAACCAATAAAGTAAAAATTGAGAAATTAGGGAGGCAAAGATTAGAGGACATCAGGGAGGTAGCTGTTCCAGTGAGGCAGACTGAAAACCACATTGTACATGTGCCTGCGACCCCTGAGAACATTGACAGGTGGTCTGAAGAAATGCCTCACCCGAAGAAACGGCCGATGAAAACCTGGGGAAGCCTAGACCGGTTAAGCGGAATATACCTGCTCCATCCCTGGGATGGGGTACAAATTCTCACTGTCATAGTCACCAAGAGAGAGGAACGCCGCCTCCATGAGGCAGTTAAAGGTGCCCTCGGGGAATATGAGCAGGTGCTGCATGCTGGCTGGACACCAATAAAACAGTGGCTACAGGGATATCGTCCACCTCAGACTGATTGGACAGAGATCACTGCCTGCTGCCAAAAACCTACTGAGGAAGTCCCCGAATATGAGGAAAGGTTTAGGACAACCTGGAAGGAATATGCAGGGGTGCCACATGTAAAGGATGATAAAGCATGTGACTACAGCCTGCTGAAATCTGCCTTTGTGTCAGGACTCAAACCAGAGCTCGCTAAAATGCTGAAAATCACTAAATCAGATTGGGACCAAAGCGGGGCCAAATACTGTGAACTGGTTGACCGAGCCCACCAGCTCGACCAAGAAATGGGAGCTCAGGTGCGAGCCCTGCAGACAGGACAAGTAGGACAGACCCTCAGTGGGCCTGGAAAAACCCAGGACAGACACCCAGGGAAATGGCACGTCTGTGGGCAGGAGGGTCACTGGTCCAAGAATTGCTGGCACAGGGAGGGAAGGGCACAGCCCCACTAAGAGCCCTAAGGAAAGAGAAACCCCGGTGTCAGGAAATGATCCCGACCTCCTGGAACAGTTCAAAAGGCTGTCCATCCAACAGCAGCAGGACCTGCTGATTTTAACAAAAAAACTGAATGAGCCCGCCCCGTGCCCCTCTACGCTCCTACTGGCTTTATGCCAGCAGAGGGGAGATGGACCATACGTGACCATGAGAGTGGGAGATCGAGACATTGAGTGTCTCTTGGACACAGGAGCAGAATTAACATGCCTTCCCCGGAAGTAGGAAGCCAAGCTCCCGCTAGACGGGAAAATCGATCACACCCACAAAGGAATTCCACACTGCCAAGTCGGGTTTTAGAATTGTAGACTCCATCTTAAGAATGAAGACGTTGATAAATTGGTATTCCTCAGTGGATTTGTGTTTAAATTGTTGCTAATTGAATAATCTCTTTATTCTATTTGATTCTATCTCTCCTGGTGCGTGTATGTGAGTTTTCCCATGTTAAGTAGTGCTCCCCGCTCACTGCCACACCCTGTAGGAGTTTGAGAAATAAATCCTACTTCGGGTTTAACTTTACAAAGGTGTTGATGTAGACTTTCCAAGATCGGAATCCAGGAACAGAGGGAGTGGGGAATACGCAGCCACTGTTTAAAAAGGGGAAAAATTAAATTGCAAGCTATTAACGGGCAAGTGATGAAAACAGAGAGAGAGGTTTGCTTTCAGCCTACAGCAGGACACTAAAGAGAACCGGGTAACTAATTCTTATTAGCAACATTGTTCTTCACAGCCTGGAGTTACTTTAAACTGTATCTCAGTTTCAATTTGTCAGAAATCTGTCTTGAACAGTATAATGAGCTGTCTCTCTGCAAGCAAGAACTTATTTTCATGCAAATTGTGGTCAACAAGAGTTCTCAAAATATTAGTCCTAATTGATATAGGATCCTAAAATAAGTATATGATTGAAATATTACAGTCCATACCTCGAAGAAGAGTTTTATACCTACTCATCACAAAATCTATATCTAATCTAAACCCAGCTGCCTACTTTCCCAAGAAAGGTTTAGCCTTGCCTTAAGTCCTCAATCATTCGACAGATATAAACAAAAATTCAACAGAAATATAAACAATTGCAGGCAGTTCAATCGCAACAAATTTGTGTAATAGTCTTGCAGTCTAGATTTCCACCAATGTCTCTGAGGCCCAACATCAAGCACGGTCTGTAATGTCCATATTTCACTGTCATGTTTCTTGGAGGATTCAATCCTTTCCATCGCTTCAATCAGCTGTTCAGGCAGAGGAGGATCTGATATATAAACACAAGAATGTTTTGCGCAGTTTTTCTGTTAATTCATTGATGATGATACATGCTTGTGTAAACCCTGTGTGTCTCTGTCTGTCTGTACTGGCAGCTCAAATCCCTACGTTAATATCTTTATAACTGGTGATTAGACAATGTCCTCCTTTCCCTCTCTGAGCTTAATAAACAGAAAACTCTCTCCGTCTACTGCCTACCGTACAGGGTCAGATTTGCTCAGGAGTGACAAACTCACACAGATCACCAGTTCAACCCTCCTATTTACAAAAGGAGCGAGGTCCTTATTTCAGAGGGGAGATTCTGCTCAGGCCTCCCTCAGAAATGTGGAGCTGTATTTCCATTAAGACTGTTCTTTTCAGTAGGATCCCCGCAACCCCCAACCCTTCTCACTGCAGCCAGTTCCATACCCTCATATATAAAAGTCCAGACAGCTACTGGCCACCTGTCAGTAGAGAAGGTAAATGTGATGTTAGGATGCTGGGAGGGAAGAGTCCAGATGGGTAGGAGGTTTCAGTTCCAGGTAAATACGGTGCCAGTTGGGTACAGAGTATAGTACCAGGGGGCAGGATGCCAGATTACAAGGACCTAAGGTGTCAGGTAAGTAAGCTGTCGTTGGGGGAGGGGGAGGGGGTGTGGGAGGGTGGAAGGTGGGTGGAATGCCAAGTTGTGAGAGGGTAGGATGAGAGTGTGGAAGGTGGCAAGAGGCCAGGTAAGTGATGCAGTGTCTAAGATTGGTTGGGCTGAGTGAGAGAGATTGAGGATGGTGATTGGGTCCAAAGTTGGAGATGGTTATTGGGTGTTGAGTGGAGGGAAAGTGAAGATCAGGCCTTGGGGATATCAGGTCAGGTCTGGGGGAGTGTAGGTGAGATTGGGGCAATGTCGTTGGGAGGTATGTAAGGTATGTTTGGGTTCATTTAGACTATGTATTTAATAGTTGAACATTTCCTGAGTAACAATTCAATTGATTTCATTGGAACCCTCTGAATTCCACAGTTTAATTAATTTTGGAGTGTTCAGGTTGTGAAGGAATTACATAGAACATAGAACTGTGCAGCACAGGAATGGGCCCTATGGCCTACGAACATGACGCCAAATGAAACTAACCCCTTCTGCCTGCGCTTGGTCCAAATCCTTCTATTCCTTGCATATTCATGTACTTATCTAAAAGGCCCTTACACACTGCTAATGTATCAGCCTCGACAACACCACAGGCAGCTGGTCCCAGACTCTCACTGTGTGTGTGTGTGTGTGTGTGTGTGTGTGTGTGTCTCTGTGTGTGTGTATGTGTATGTGTATGTGTGTGTGTCTGCGTCTGTGTGCGTGTGTGTGTCTGTGTGTGTGTGTGGGTGTGCGTGTGTGTCTGTGTGTGAGTGTGCGTGTGTGTCTGTGTGTGAGTGTGTGTGAGTGTGTGAGTGTATGTGAGAGTGTGAGTATGTGTGTGTGAGTATGTGTGTGTGAGTGTGTGTGTGAGTGTGTGTGCATGTGAGTGTGTGTGTGAGTGTGTGAGTGTGTGTGTGTGTGAGAGTGTGTGTGAGTGTGTG
>NW_025965732.1:83521-85723 GCF_021869965.1 Rhincodon typus | reverse complement strand
ACATGTGTATCAACTACAGACATGGGTGAGGTGCTGGAAGACTGGAGGGTGGCTAATGTTGTAGCTTTATTTAAGGAAGGCTGTAAGGAGAAGCCTGGGAACTATAGGCTGGTGAGCCTGGTGTCTGTGGTGGGTAAATCGTTGGAGGGGATTCTGAGGGACAGGATTTACATGGATTTGG
This sequence comes from Rhincodon typus, assembly GCF_021869965.1. Lineage (NCBI taxonomy): Eukaryota > Metazoa > Chordata > Chondrichthyes > Orectolobiformes > Rhincodontidae > Rhincodon > Rhincodon typus. The sequence continues at coordinate 85,542 of NW_025965732.1, read as the reverse complement.
AAAGGCAAGGACTGATTTTTTTTCCTTATTCGTTAATGGGAGGAGGACATCGCTGACCAGGCAGCACTCATTGCCCATCCCTAATTGCCCAGAGGGCAGTTAAGAGTCAACCACATTGCTGTGGGTCTGGAGTCACATTTAGCCGAGACCAGGTAAAGATGGCAGTTTCCTTCCCTAAAGGACATTAGTGACCCAGATGGGTTTTTCCCAACAATCAACACTGGATTCACGGTCATCGTTAGATTCTTAATTCCAGATATTTTTATTGAACTCAAATTCCACCATCTGCTGTGGCAGGATTTGAACCCAGGTCCCCAGAATGTTATCTGGGTCTCTGAATGAACAGTCGTGCAATAACACCACGAGGCCATTAGGGATAGTCAGCATGGCTTTGTGTGTGGGAAATCATGTCTCACTAATTTGATTGTATTTTTTGAAGAGGTGACCAAGAAGATAATGAAGGCAGAGCGGTAGATGTTATCTACATGGACTTCAGCAAGGCCTTCAACAAGGTTCTGCATGGGAGACTGGTTAGTGAGGTCAGATCGCTTCGGATCCAGGGAGAGCCAGCCAACTGGATACAAAATTAGTTTGGCAATAGCAGACAGAGGATGGTAATAGAGGGTTGTTGTTCACACTGGAGGCTTGTGACCAGCAGTATTCACAAAGATTGGTGCTGGGTTAACTGTTGTTCATCATTTATGTAAATGATTAGGATGAGAATGTAGGAGGTGTGGTTAGTAAGTTTGCAGATGACACCAAAATTGATGGCAAATGGACAGTGAAGATGATTATCTATGAGTATAACGGGATCTTGATCAGCTGGGCTGAGGAATGGCAGATGGGTTTCAAGTTAGATAAATGCATTGTGTTGCATTTTGAGAAGGCAAACCAGGGCAGGACTTACAGACTTAATAGTATGGCTCTGGGGAGTGTTGTTGACCAGAGAGACCTAGAGGGGCAGGTACATAGTTTCTTGAAAGTGGCGTCACAGGTAGACAGGGTGGTGAAGAAGGCATTTGGCACACTTGCCTTTATCAGACGGAGCATTAAGTACAGGAGCTGGGACGTCATGTTACAGCTGTATAAGACGTTGGTAAGGCCACCATTGGAGTGCTGTGTACAATTCTCATCACCCTGCTGTAGGAAGGATGGTATTAAACTGGAAAGGATGCAATAAAGATTTACCAGGATGTTACTGAGACTGGAGGGTTTGAGTTATAAGGAGAAGGTGGATAGACTGGGGCTATTTTCCCTGGCATATCGGAGGCTGAGGGGTGACCTTATAGAGGTTTATGAAATAACGAGGGGCATGGATAGGGTGAATAGCCAAGGTCTTTTCCCCAGGGTCGGAGAGTCCAAAACTAGAGGGGCATGGGTTTAAGGTGAGAGGGGAAAGACCTGAGGGGTAACTTTTCTTGCAGAGGGCTGTGTGTGTATGGAATGAGCTGCCAGAGGAAGTGGTGGAGGCTGGTATAATTACAACATTTAAAAGGCATCTGGATGTGTGCATGAATAGGAAGGGTTTAGAGGGATATGGGCCAAATGCTGACAAATGGGACTGCATCAGTTTAGGAAACTGGGTTGGCATGGGTGAGTTGCGCCGAAGGGTCTGTGTTGTATGACTCTATGAGTCCCAGTGCACTGCCTCCCAATGTACTCACCTCTTGCTGGATGAGGAGTTTATATTCCAGGACATTTCCGACAGCGTACGGTAGTTTCTGGGTCCACTGCAAAATGAAGAGGTAAAGGTTCGGTTTCTGGATCCTCACTGGGTTCGGAGTGTCATAATAAAATTCAGGTGGGTAGGCTCGTCCTGTGGGCACAGAATCAACACCAGCATCACATTGGATATCTGAACCCACACCCCCCCACCCCACCCCAACAAACCCCCACTAATCCCCTCCCGCTCCAGGGGAGGTGGTCAAAGCTGATCCGACAGCAACGTTTAAGAGACATTTAAACTGACATATCAACATAGAACATAGAACATAGAACATTACAGCGCAGTACAGGCCCTT
>NW_025965732.1:81485-83421 GCF_021869965.1 Rhincodon typus | reverse complement strand
TTCACCCTGCTAATGGAAGGATATTATTAAACTGGAGACGGTTCAGAAAAAATTTATAAGGATGTTACCGACACTGGAGGGTTTGACTTGTAAGGAGAGGCTGGGGCTTCTCTCCCTGGACCGTAGGAGGCTGAGGGGTGACCTTATGGAGGTTTACAAATTCATGAGGGGCATGGATAGTGTGAACAGCCAAGGGCATTTCCTTAGGGTAGGGGGAGTTCAAAACTAGGGGCATATTTTTAAGATGAGAGGAAAAAGATTTAAAAAGGGACATTTTCACATAGAGGGTAGAATGTATGTGGAATGAGCTGCCAGAGGAAGTGGTAGATACAGGTAAAGTTACAACATTTAACAGACATTTGGACAGGTACATGAATAGGAAAGGTTTAGAGGGATATGGGCCAAACACAGGTAAATGGGACTAGTTTAGTTTGGGAAACCTGGTTGGCATGGATGAATTGGACCGAAGTGTCTGTTTCTGTGCTGTATGACTATGAATCACAAAAAAACTCGGCTCCAAGTTCAGCAGGTATAGGGGAAGCAGAGGGAACGTTGGCCTTTATTTCAGAAGGAATGGCGTATTAAAGTATGGAGAACATAAGGACATACGTTTGGGAGATGTGGAGAGATTATTCCCCTTGTGGGTGGGACTAGGACCAGAGGGCATAACCACAGAATGAGGATCACAATTTAAAACAGGGAGGAGGAGGAGTTCCTTCTCTCCGAGGGGAGTGAATCTGTGGAATTCTTCACCGCACAGGGCTGTCGAAGCTGGGTCACTCAGTATATTCAAGGCTGAGACTGACAGATTTTTAAATAGTGAGGGTGACCCTGAGTGCAAGCCTCGTGTTCACTCGCTCACCTACTCACCCTTACTCACACTCTTCACTCACTCTCTCCCTCCATCCCTCTCGCTCCCTCCCTCCCTCCCTCCCTCCCTCCTTCCCTCCCTCTCTCCCTCCCTCCCTCCATATCTGTCTCCCTCCCTTCCTTCCTCCCTCCCTCACTCATTCCCTCCCTCTGACCCTCCCTCCCTCTGTCCCTCCCTCTCTCCCTCCCTCACTCCCTCCCTCCATCCCTCCCTCTCTCCCCCTCTCCCTCCCTCTCTCACCGCTCAGGTTGAAGAGGCACGTTCCTGAGCTGACATCATTGGCCAGAATGCATTGGTAGGTGCCATATTGTTTCGCTGTGAGCTGGTTAATCTGCCTCATGGATTCCAGCTGTGGTTCTGCTGGCGGTGTTTCCAGACGATTCCCATTAAATGTCCAGGTGACAGAGGTCACTCTCAGTGGGTTACCGCTGACCATTTTACAGCTCAGGGTGACCGTTCCACCCAGTTTCTGGCGCACATCTTCATAGAGAGGTTCCACAGTTGGAGGATCTGGAGAAAGGGACACTTCAGTTAAAGACTCACTAATGAAATGGATAGAGACTGCAGAAAGCTACAGCCTAGTGTGATTGGGGTGGGGTGGGGTGGGGGGTGCGGTGGTGGTTTCCTTGTGCATGAGTCACAGACAGTGGGACTGTAGGTGCAGTGTATAATAAGAAAGACAGATGGAATCCTGGCATTTATTGCAAAAGGACTGGATTATAAAAGTAGTGTTAGTTACAGTTATACAAGGCATTGGTGAGACCACACCTGGAGTATTGTGTCCAGTTTTGGTCTCCTTACTTGAGGAAGGATGTGGTGGAACTGGAGGCAGTTCACAGGAGGTTTGCCAGATTGATTGCAGGGATGGAAGGGCTGTCGTATGAAGAGCAGATGAATAGCTTGGGCTTGTACTGAACGGGGACTGATGAAGTGAATGACCTGTGGGACAGTCTTGAACAAGTGAGGAATCCTGACAAAGAGTCCAAACCGAAACATCGAACCTCCTGTTCCTCTGATGCTGCCTGACCTGCTGTGTTCCTCCAGCCCCACACTGTGTTATTCCTG
>NW_025965732.1:79093-80985 GCF_021869965.1 Rhincodon typus | reverse complement strand
GAGAGTGTGTGTTTGTGTGTGTGTGTGTGTGTGTGAGTGTGTGTGTGTGTGTGTGTGTGTGTGTGTGTGTGTGTGTGTGTGTGTGTGTGTTTGTGTGTGTGTGTGTGTCTGAGAGTGGGTGTATGTTTGTGTGTGTGTGTGTGTGAGAGAGTGTGTATGTGTGTGTGTGTGTGTGAGTGGGTGTATGTTTGTGTGTGTGTGTGTGTGTGAGAGTGTGTGTTTGTGTGTGTGTGTGTGTGTGAGTGGGTGTGTGTGTGTGTGTGTGTGTGTGTGAGAGTGTGTGTTTGTGTGTGTGTGTGTGTGTGAGAGTGTGTGTGTGTGTGTGTGATTGTATGTGTGTGAGTGTGTGTGTGTGTGTGTGTGTGTGTGTGTGTGTGTGTGTGTGTGTGTGTGTGTGTGTGTGTGTGTGTGTGTGTGTGTGTGTGTGTGTGTGTGTGTGTGTGTGTGTGTGTGTGTGTGTGTGTGTGTGTGTGTGTGTGTGTGTGTGTGTGTGTGTGTGTGGATGTTTGTGGTTGTGTGGGTGTGTAAGGAAGGGAAGATCAGAGACAGTTAAATATTGGACCCCATTTCAATGTACCTCCCGATGTCTGAGCCTGGAGGAAGTTTGTTTCTTGTTACAGCGTTGTGTGGTTGTGTTGTGACCCACAAAGTGAAGGAGTGAGAAAGTTAAATCGATTTACACTCACATTTCAAACCTTCCTCAGCTCTTGTCGGAAATCACACGACACCAGGTTATAGTCCAACAGGTTTATTTGAAATCACTTTTTGAAATCTCATAAAGCTGTTGGACTATAACCTCGTGTCATGTAACTTGTGACTTTGTCCACCCCAGTCCAACACCGGCCCTTCCACCTCCCTCAGCAATTCGCACCTGCCTGCCCCCATTGATCATGTCTCCTAACCATAAGAACTGATGAAATAGGAACTGCCGCCAGCCATTCAGCCCCTCGAACCTGCTCTGCAATTCAATAACATGGTCGTTGCTCTGATTGTAACTGTCCTTTTACCTTTCTGACTCCCCACACACCTGACTCCCTTCGTGGAGCCTGAGCAATATTCCATGGGCCAGCTTCCACTGGTGTCTGAGGAAGAGAAATTCCCAACACTCACTTTGCCAGAAGACATGTGCCCTTATTTCCATCTGAGATGGAAGACTGTGCCCCTTGTTCTAGATTCTTTAATGAGGGGAAACATTCTCCCAACAAACGTTCCTGTCAAGCCCGATCAGAGTCTGGGGTGTTTCAATACAATTACCTCTCACCTTCCAAACTCCAATGTGTATAGGCTAACCTACTGAACCATTCCTCACAGGACAACTCCCTTCATCCAAACAGTCACCTGCTCACAACTGCCTCCAATTCCCCTGAAGTGAAGAGACCAAATTTGTCAGTACTCAGTACATAATACACTGTACACAGTATACTGTTTGCAATCACTCAGAGATAGCAGGAACTGCAGATGCTGGAGTCAGAGATAACACAGTGTGGAGCTGCAGGAACACAGCAGGCCAGGCAGCATCAGAGGAGCAGGAAGAGGATCCTGATGAAGAGTCCCGACCCAAAACGTCAGTTTTCCTGCTCCTCTGATGCTGCCCGTCCTGCTGTGTTCCTCCAGCTCCACACTGTGTTAGTCCTGTTCCTCTGATGCTGCCTGTCCTGCTGTGTTCCTCCAGCCCCACACTGTGTTATTCCTGCTCTTCTGATGCTGCCTGACCTGCTGTGTTCCTCCAGCCCCACACTGTGTTATTCCTGTTTCTCTGATGCTGCCTGACCTGCTGTGTTCCTCCAGCCCCACACTGTGTTATTCCTGTTTCTCTGATGCTGCCTGACCTGCTGTGTTCCTCCAGCCCCACACTGTGTTATTCCTGTTTCTCTGATGCTGCCTGACCTGCT
>NW_025965732.1:78488-78593 GCF_021869965.1 Rhincodon typus | reverse complement strand
TGATGCTGCCTGTCCTGCTGTGTTCCTCCAGCCCCACACTGTGTTATTCCTGTTCCTCTGATGCTGCCTGTCCTGCTGTGTTCCTCCAGCCCCACACTGTGTTAT
>NW_025965732.1:77436-77638 GCF_021869965.1 Rhincodon typus | reverse complement strand
CTGCTGTGTTCCTCCAGCACCACACTGTGTTATTCCTGTTCCTCTGAAGCTGCCTGACCTGCTGTGTTCCTCCAGCCCCACACTGTGTTATTCCTGTTCCTCTGATGCTGCCTGACCTGCTGTGTTCCTCCAGCCCCACACTGTGTTACTCCTGTTCCTCTGATGCTGCCCGTCCTGCTGTGTTCCTCCAGCCCCACACTGT
>NW_025965732.1:73691-76936 GCF_021869965.1 Rhincodon typus | reverse complement strand
CGGGCAGCATCAGAGGAACAGGAATAACACAGTGTGGGGCTGGAGGAACACAGCAGGACAGGCAGCATCAGAGGAACAGGAATAACACAGTGTGGGGCTGGAGGGACACAGCAGGACAGGCAGCATCAGAGGAACAGGAAAGCTGATTTTGTGAAGAAGGGTCCCAACCTGAAATGTCAACTTTCCTGCTCCTCTGATGCTGCCTGACCTGCTGTGTTCCTCCAGCTCCACACTGTGTTCTCTTAAACCCCTGCCCTGTAGCTTTCTCACGCACAATCCTTCTGCTTCAAACATAGTCCAAAAACCAATTCAAACTCTGATCTTTCCCTGCCAGACTGGCCATCTTTGATCTGATTTATTATTGTCGTATTTACCTAGGTACAGTGAAAAGATTAGTTTTATACACAGTACAGACAGGCCAGACCATACTAAACTGTGTTAGGGTAATAGAACTGAGCAAGGAATACAATGTTATGTCTCCAGAGAAGGTGCACAAAGAGTGAGATCAATATTTAAGTTAAAATTTGAAAGATCCATTCAGAAGTTTAATTACAGTGGGAAAGAAGCTGTTCTTGCCTCTTGCTGGTGCTTGTTTAAATCTTTGCATCTTCTGCCCAATGGAAGAGATTGTATCCACGATGGTAAGTGTGTCTAATGATGTTGGCTGCCTTCCCGAGACAGTGAGAAGTGTAGATGGAGTCGATGGGAGCTTGGTTTGCGTGACTGACCAGGCTGTGTTCGCAATGCTATAGTTTCTTACGGTCCTGGGAAGAGCAGTCACCATACCAAGCTGTGATGCATCTGAATAGGATGCTTTCTGTGGTGCATCTATAAAAATTGGTAAAAGTCCTCATTGATGTGCCAAATTTCCTTAGTATCCTGAGGAAGTAGAGATGTTGTTGTGCTTTCTTGACTGTTACATTGATGTGGGTGCATCAGGACAGATTGTTGGTGATCGTCACTCCCAAGAATTTGACTCTCTCGATCATCTCCACCTCAGCAGACAGGACATTGATGCAGACAGGAGCGTGCCCTCCGCTCTGCTTCCTGATGTCAATGACCAGTTCCTTCATTTCGCTGACATTGCTGGAGAAATTGCTGTCTTTACACCATGCTGCTGAGCACTCAATCACTTTCCTGTATTCTGCCTCATCGTTGTTTGAGATCAGGCCTGCAATGGTGGTGTCATCAGTGATGTAGATGGAGTTAGGACAAAATTTGGCCGCACAGTCATGAGTGAGCAGGGAGTATAGTGAGGGGCTGAGTATCCTTTGGAATTTTTTGGTAGAGGAGTAGAGGCATGGACTATTCTCTAAATGGGGAAAGGCTTCAGAAATCTAAAGCACAAAGGGACTTGGGAGACCTAGTTCAGGGTTTTCTTAAAATTAAAATGCAGGTTCAGTTGGCAGTTAGGAAGGCAAATGCAATGTTAGCGTTCATTTCCAGAGAGCTGGAATACAAGAGCAGATATGTACTGCTGAGGCTGTATAAGGCTCTGGTCAGACTGCATTTGGAATATTGTGAGCAGTTCTGGGCCCTGTATCTAAGGAAGGATGTGCTGGCGTTGGAAGGAGCCCAGAGGACGTTTATGAATGATCCTGGGTGTGAAGGGCTTGTCAAATGAGGAGCGGTTGAAGACTCTGGATTTGTGCTCAGCGTGTAGAAGGATAACGAGGGGGGGATCTGATTGAAATTTAGAGAATACTGAAAAGCCTGGATAGAGTGGACATGGAGAAGATGTTTTCACTCGGTCTTTAAACCGAATCGTGGGAGTGAAGGATGAAATTTAGCAAGATATGGTTAAGTGCAGAGACAAGGCAAGAGATAAAGCTATGAACGTGGGCAATGATAAACGGGCCGTAAAAGAAAGGGATAGAGAGTACATGTGTAAGTATAAATCGAGAGAAGAAATTCTGAATACAAATGCAAGTAGATAAGTACAAGAGCAAAGTAAGTACAATATGGTAATCATGATGGAAACATAGTAGTGGGATGGCCTAGATTGTGACCTGAATATTGAAGGATACAGGACATTTAGGAAGGTCAGGAATATAGAACAAGTTGGAGTGATATCCCTATTGCACAATCTTCATTTTTCATAAATAGTGAGGGATGGATGACGTCTGTTTAGGAAACTAAGAAGTAGGTTGGGTCAAGCTGAAAAATAATAAAGGCAAGAAGGGCACTTGTGGGAGTGTGTATCGAGCCCTGAATAGTGACCCACAGGAGGGGGATGGAGCAAAGTAAGCAAGAAATAATGAGAGCTTGTCAGAAAGGTACAGCGATAATCGTAGGGGATTTTCATAGCATACAGATTTCCAAAATCAGATGGGAAAAAGTAACTTAACAGAGGAGTTCCGATACGGTTTTCAGGATAGTTTCTTAGTATGTTTTCAAACTGACACAGCAGGCTATACGAGGCCTGGTACATGAATTCAGATTAATTAATGCTCCGATTGTGAAGGTGCCCAAAGTCACAGTAATTATAATAAAATTGAATCTTACATCCAATTTGAAACAGGGTAGGAGTGGGCCCAAGCTAAGGGAATAAGTCATTAGAGATGTAGTGGCAGATTTTTAAGAGGATTTTCCCAAATAAACAATAAATACATTCCAATGAGAATGAAAAATTCCAAGGGGTAGGACTGACTATCTGTGGTCAGCTAAAAAGTTAAAGATTTTCTTTAAATTTAAGAATAGAATAGAGTCATTGAGTGATACAGCATGGAAACAGGCCCTTCGGCCCAACCTGGTCCGTGTTGACCATGGTGCCTACTCAGCTAGTTCCAATTGCCCACATTTGGCCCATGTCCCTCTAAACACTTCCCATCCATGTATCTATCCAAATGTTTTTTAAATGTTGCTATTGTACCTGCCTCAATCATTTTCTCTGGCAGCTCATTCCATATACACAGCACTCTCTGCGTGAAGAAGCTGCCCCTCAGGTCCTTCTTAAATCTTTCCCCTCTAACCTTAAACATATCCCCTCTAGTTTTAAATTCCCCATCCCTGGGCAAAAGGCTATATGCATTCATCCTATCTATGCCCCTCATGAATTTATACACCTCAATAAGGTCACCCCTCATTCTCCTACATTCCAAGGAATAAAGTCCTATCCTGGCCAATCTCTCCCTATAACTCAAGCCTGCTAGTCCTGGCAACATCCTCATAAATTTTCTTTGCACACTTTCCAGTTTAACTATGTCTTTCCTATAACAGGGTGACCAAAACTGTACACAATATTC
>NW_025965732.1:69632-73191 GCF_021869965.1 Rhincodon typus | reverse complement strand
CACCTTGTTGTCTCGGATTCTCCAGCATCTGCAGTTCCTACTATCTCACACTCAGAAAATTACTTGTGCAAGAAAAACATGACAGCAATAACTTCAGCTAGGAATAATTGAAGTGTAACTTTAGCTGATGAGGCAATAGATATAAGTAGCGGGATCCATTAATTATAGTATGGAAAGGTAATAATTAAGAAAGTCTGTTCTTCAAAGAGAATGAGATCCTTTTGTTTAGGAAGACCTGCTTGAGGGAACTAACTTCAGAGTAACCAGTTAAACTGATTATATGGATGGACTGTCTTCAAAAGGATCGGGAGTAGATATATCATGGAATCTTGCCTACAACATGTATCTTTAAGCTAGACAAAATGTAATGTGCATGAAGCAGTATGGCTTTCAACAAATCTGCAAGGGGCTTGACAAGAAGCTCTCCAATCCAGGTTGAAATGATCCACTCACATCCAAGATGTCAATGAAGTCTGCTCTTGTTCTACATTATTAAATGCTTCAGGTTTACTCAAAACATTTTGTGAAGGTGGAAGGAAAGGAGCTCGCCTGCTAGCATTCTGCCCTGTCACTCCAGGTCACTTTGTGCATCATAATATTGTTGTGATGTTTGTTTTCGCTGTCGAGTGCGTTGGGGTCACTGAACTGACACAATCAGTCAGCCAGTGCTTTTTTACTGTGTGTTCAGTCTCCCCCCTACAGTTTGGGAGGAGACAGACTAAGGAGCTGTCATTGGCTCTGGGCAGGATATCATCATATACTGTAAGTTCACTATTAATGTACTACAGTATAGATGATGTACTACTCAGTGCTTGTTCAAACGAAGAGGCAAAGCCGGAAGGAGCAGTGGGTTAGAATCCACTGCTGGAAGGAATAATTATGATGAAGAAATTGGAAATGATCTTAGCTTTCAGCACAAGAGACAGAAGTGGCGTCACTAACTCTATGCTCCATATTTACTTGTCCAACACAAGGACATCTGCATCTTCCCAAATATCAGGTTTCGTTTTGTGAAAACTTTATCTTTCGTCAGCTGTGGGCATCTCTGGAAAGGCCAGTATTTGTTGTTCACCCCAGAGCTGGGTCATTAAAGAGGGCGATTAGAACCAACTACATTGCTGTGGGCCTGCAGTCATGTGTACGCCAAACATGGTAAAGAGGACAGACTTTCTTCCCAAAAGGAGATTAGTGAACCAGATGGGTTTTTACAGCGATTAATGATACTTGTCATGGTCACCATGGGCTGGTTCACAATTCAAGATTTTATTAATTGCATTTAAATAGCACCAGCCTCCAGATTGGGATAAACACACCCCACAACACCAATCCCCCCACTCCCACCTCCCCCACTCCCACCTCCCCCTACTTGTCAATTGTAGGAAAAACCCATCTGGTTCACTAATGTCCTTTAGGGAAGGAAACTGCCATCCTTACCTGGTCTGGCCTACACGTGACTCCAGACCCACAGTAATGTGGATAATCCCTAACTTCCCTCTGGGATGGATAATAAATGCTGACCCAGCCAGCGACACATCCTATGAACCAATAAAAAAAGAAAGGCATTGAGTCACAAAGCTAGCAGACCAGTAGATGGAGCGAGTGGATGTAATGGACATTGCAGGGATTGACTCGATCGCAGCTGGCCAATCTGTTTCTCCCCTGCAATTCTCTGCTGCTTGGAGTTTGTGATCAACCCCGTTTCATTAACCCCCCTCCCCACCACGTGTCTGTGCCCGGGATGGATGGATGGATGGATGGTTGAACATGGAGGGGAGTGTCGGTGAAACCGTTACCATTACTTGTTTAAGTACTGGTAAAGGTTCTACTGCTGCTCCCAAACTCATCTCAGCTGCTGCACAGACAGGAAGCTAAGGTTTGTATATCCATCTCTGAGGAAGGGTCACCGGACCCGAAACGTTAACTCTGCTTTCTCTCCACACACGCTGCCAGACCTGCTGAGCTTTTCCAGCAACTTCTGATTATTTTGTTTCTGATTGCCAACATCCGCAGTTCTTTGGATTTTTTTGTTTAAGGTTTGTGTCTGAACTGACGTTAAATAGCTGCCTCAGAAATTACTCTCTACTCAACGTCCTGACTGTACTTCTGCTGACAGGAGGATGAAGGGCAAGTGGAGGCGGGGGGGGTGGAATAACTAAAACGGAACTCCCCCCCCCACAACCCTCTCTACAGCAGCTGGGAGTGTGTCTCACTTTGTCGAGCTGTTGGCCAGGATACTGTCCTGTCCTGGTCCACTCAGAACTGGGAATCAACCCCCAGACCTACTGCTCATTGACACGGTTGGGTGTGTGAGTGTATGTGTCTGTGTGAGAGTGTGTGTATGTCTGTGTGTGTGTGAGAGAGAGAGAGTGTGTGTGTCTGCGTGTGTGAGACAGAGTGTGTGTGTGTGTCTTTGTGTGTGGGTGAGAGTGTGTGTGTGTGTGTCTGTGTGTGTGTGAGAGAGAGAGAGAGTGTATGTGTGTGTGTGTGAGAGAGTGAGAGAGTGTGTGTGTGTGTGGGAGAGTGTGTGTATCTTTGTGTGTGTGTGTGAGAGAGAGTGTGTGTGAGAGATAGAGTGTGTGTGTGTATGTGAGAGAGAGAGTGTGTGTGTGTGTGTGAGTGAGAGAGAGAGTGTGTGTGTGTGAGAGAGTGTGTGTGTGTGTGGGGGTGTATGTATCTGTGTGTGTGTGTGTGTTTGAGAGAGAGTGTGTGTCTGTGTGTGTGTGTGGGTGTGTGTATCTGTATCTGTGTGTGTGAGTGCGTGTGTTTGTGGGGGGTGTGTGTGTGAGTGAGAGAGTGTGTGTGTATGTGTGGGGGTGTGTGTAGAGGGGGGGTGTGTATCTGTGTGTGTGTGGGTGTGTGTGTGTATCTGTGTGGGTGTGTGTCTGTGTGCACATGTCTGTGTGTATCTGTGTGTGTGTGGGGGGGTGTATCTGTGTGTGTGTGTGTTGGCGGGGGCGGGGTGTGTATCTGTGTGTGTGCGGGGGGTATGTATCTGTGTGTGTGTGTGTGTGTGTGAGAGAGAGAGACAGAGAGTGAGAGAGAGAGGCAGGTGGATGTGTTGGGGGCAAGTCAGACAGCTGGTGAGTTATCCAGTGACTGTAAAATGATCATCCTGTTGCTCCCTGCCCTGAGTGTGTTGGGGATGAGGTGCTGAGAGTGTGCGCTCTGAGCCTAGATCCTCGGAAATTTGTCCACCGAGAACACTAGTCAGGAACTAGGGCTTGTGTTGTTCAGAGCTGCTGAGAGTAATCGCAGTGTCTGATAGGAGATGGGAGATTGGAAGGGAAGCAAGAATTAATTCAATTTTCGCTGTATAATTTCCATTTGTAAGGTTCAATGATGGTTTTCTTCCCTCTGCCTGTTCAGGGGTCACTTCTCCCAAGTTCCTTCCTGCCTGCACTCCCTGGGTTGAAGTGGGAGTTATTTTTAAATTCACACAGTCATTGCTTGATGGGTGTTTAGCAATTCCTTTCTGGCAAGCCTGAAACAAAGTGGAAGTTGTGTTGAAAGAGAGTAATGAGAGGCTCAACAATTCCAGACAACAAGGTGCAGGGCTGGA
>NW_025965732.1:68587-69132 GCF_021869965.1 Rhincodon typus | reverse complement strand
TCTCTAACAAACACACACACACACACACACACGTTCTCTAACAAACACACACACACACACACACACACGTTCTCTAACACACACACTAACTCTAACACACACACACATTGTCTACGACACACACACACACATTCTCTGACACACACACACCTTAACACAAACACATTCTCTAACACACCCACATTCTCTAAGACACACACACACACTAACACACACACGTTCTCTAACACACACACAAACACACGTTCTCTAACACACACACAAACACACAGTCTAACACACACACACAGTCAAACACATACACACACTCTAACTCACACACACACGTTCTCTAACACTCACACACTCTAACACAAACACACACACACCCTAACACACACACACACACACACACACTCTAACACACACACTCATTCTCAAACACACACACATTCTCTAAGACACACACATTCTCTAACACACACACACATTGTCTACGACACACACACACATTCTCTGACACACACACACACTCTAGCACACACAAACACATTCTCTAACACACA
>NW_025965732.1:67373-68087 GCF_021869965.1 Rhincodon typus | reverse complement strand
GTGTGTGTTAGAGAGTGAGTGTGCTTGTGTGTGTGTTAGAGAGTGATTGTGTGTGTGTGTTGTGTTAGAGTGTGTGTGTTAGAGAGAGTGTGCGTGTGTTGTGTTAGAGAGTGTGTGTGTTGTGTTAGATAGAGTGTGTGTTGTGTTAGAGTGTGTGTTGTGCTGGAGAGTGTGTGTTAGAGTGTGTGTAGTGTTAGAGAGAGTGTATGTTAGAGTGTGTGTGTGTGTGTCTGTTAGAGAGTGAGTGTGTGTGTGTTAGAGAGTGAGTGTGTGTGTGTGTTAGAGTGCGTGTGTGTTAGTGTGTGTGTGTGTGTTCGAGTGTGTGTGTGTTAGTGTGTGTGTGTTAGAGAGTGTGTGTGTTAGAGAGTGAGTGTGTTAGAGAGTGAGTGTGTGTGTGTGTGTTAGAGTGTGTGTGTGTTAGAGTGAGTGTGCGTGTGTTAGAGTGTGTGTGTTACAGAGTGAGTGTGTGTGTGTTAGAGTGTGTGTGTTAGAGTGTGTGTGTGTTAGAGAGTGTGTGTGTGTGTTAGAGAGTGTGTGTGTTAGAGAGTGAGTGTGTGTGTGTTAGAGAGTGTGTGTGTTAGAGTGTGTGTGTGTTAGAGAGTGTGTGTGTGTGTTAGAGTGTGTGTGTTAGAGTGTGTGTGTGTTAGAGAGTGTATGCGTGTGTGTTAGAGTGTGTGTGTGTTAGAGAGTGTGTGTGTTAGAGTGTGTGTGTGT
>NW_025965732.1:66718-67273 GCF_021869965.1 Rhincodon typus | reverse complement strand
TACAGAGTGTGTGTACATGCATGCGTGTTAGAGAATGTGTGTGTGTGTGCGCGCGCGCATGTGGGTGTGTTAGAATGTGTGTGTGTGTTAAAGAGTGAGTGTGTGTATGTGTGTGTAGTGTTAGAGTGTGTGTGTTAAAGAGTGAGTGTGTGTGTGTGTTGTGCTGGAGTGTGTGTGTGTTAGAGAGTGAGTGTGTGTGTGTGTAGTGTTAGAGTGTGTGTGTGTTAGAGTGTGTGTGTGTGTGTGTGAGGATTAGAGTGTGTGTGTTAGAGTGAGTGTGTTTGTGTGTGTATTAGAGTGTGTGTGTTAGAGAGTGAGTGTGTTTGTGTGTGTGTTAGAGAGTGATTGCGTGTGTGTGTTGTGTGAGAGTGTGTGTGTGTTGTGTTAGAGAGTGTGTGTGTTGTGTTAGAGAGTGTGTGTGTTGTGTTAGAGAGTGTGTGTGTTGTGTTAGATAGAGTGTGTGTTGTGTTAGAGTGTGTGTTGTGCTGGAGAGTGTGTGCGCGCGTTAGAGAGTGTGTGTTAGAGTGTGTGTAGTGTTAGAGAGAGTGTATGTTA
>NW_025965732.1:59800-65859 GCF_021869965.1 Rhincodon typus | reverse complement strand
CACACACACATACACATACACACACGCACCCCAACACACACACACAAACACACACACCCCAACACACACACACAAACACACACACACCAACACACACACACACCAACACACTCACTCACACACCAACGCACTCACACTCACACCAACACACACACACACACTCACACACACACACACACACACACACACACACACACACACACACACACAGGCATGCAGACACGTGCATATTCAAGCATACACACACTCTATAAGCTGCAACAAGATATCTATCCTCTTGAGTGATCTCTGCTGACAGCGCCCTGCCTTTGGGTCAGCAAATAAACTGCAAGGCAACAGAGCAAATCTGTGACAGTATTAAACAGCAGCTGAGGGGGCAATGTGTTAAAACACAAGACAAAGCAGGGATTTGAGCATCTAAGTGGACTCTATGAATGAAAATTAATTTCCAGGACACAGCCACCAACAAAATCTGGAAGAATAACTGAAGGAGAAGGCAGGATTGTTGGTGGGTTTGGTGGGCATGGCGATTCAAGGTCATGTGATAAAATCTCTAGGAATGTGCCAACCAGCTTTGGAAAACTTATTCTCAATTATTTGAGCGAGCCGATGCGTGATTTGCGCTTTCTTGGGTTGATTGCCTGGAAGTGGAGTTTATTGCGTGTGTATAATCAATCCTGGATGCTGTTTTCTTTCCTTTTTCCTCTTTCTCTCTTTCTTCCAGAAGGAGTAACATTAGGATTGCCAATTGTCTTTCAAATTATTCCTCAAAGTATGATGTCATGAGGTCTTGCCTCCAACTGTTTCACCTCTCCGCCTTCCCCAAATAAAAAAAGATTTTTAACTTCTCCACATTTTTATAACTCAGAATACAAGAGAAAATGAAACCAAAATGACTTTTCGATAGTGCAGTAACTTTCCTCCATGCTGTTGTCCATAGCAGTATTTTGGGGATGATAATGCAATTCCTGGAGACTCTTGGGTAAACCCATAGCATTGGCAATGATAGGCCAATGTAAAACATGTAGCAGGAGAAGGATGGAGTCTCAAATTGACATGGCATTACAAAAGGAGATTACACAGCCTCTTCTTCCATCCTCTGCAAGATGAACGGTTTGTATCTGGGTCTGAAAATATCTGAAAGTGTGCAATAAGCAACGCCTATGTTGATGATGCCCTGAGGACTTGATAGGAGAGTAAAGTAAGATCCCATGGGAGGCAGACCAAAGGGTAGGTGTGCTCCTAGCAGTCTGTACAGGAATATATAGACTCTAATTCTATAACCTGTAAATTGTTTCAGAGATACAATAACCTACAAGACTCTTCTCATCATACAAGATGCTGTTAACATTCATACACACTAAAACCATGTAAGCCCTGAAAGAACTTACTCTTAGAAGATATGGATGGTAGCACACAACAACATAAAGATACAGTAACCTTGCAGTATTGACCTACTTTTCATCTGTTCATGGGATGTCGGCATCTCTGACAAGGTCAGCATTTATTCGCTGCTGCCATCGCCTCCAAGTAGCTAAGTGTAACTTACTCCCTGAAAAAACAAATGGGAAGCAACACAAAATGGCAATTAGTCGCAATGGAGATAGTGCACAATGAGCCTTCTCCCACAGCCAGCTATCAGACTCGGAAATGATTGACAGCTGTGAATGTATCAAGAAATTGAGCATTCACTCCCTCTGCCCTCATCAGTACCACTCTCAGGAATCAATTTGACTGCCAGCAGGGAAAGGCCTGTTACTTGTCCCTGTTTCAATTGCTACCAATTTCTACCTGGCCTGATTTTCTCTTCACACCAATAGATTCTTCACACTTACGACAGGGAGGGATAATGTGGAGGACTTGCAAGATCAGCTTCAGGAATTAGGGGGCAGCTTGAAACACAGCTCTTCCAGGGTGATAATCTCACACATGCTATCTGTGCCACAAACTTCACCATTTAGGTAAAGGCAGATCAGGGAGGTAAATTCATAGCTTGATGGATGGTGTAGAAGAGAGTGGGGTGTTAGATTTTTGGGACATTGAGATCACTTTTGGTAAAAAAGAAAGCTGTTCAGAAAAAAATGGGCTTCATTTGAGCAAAAATTGAACTAATCTCCCAGCTGAGAGTGTAAATAGTGTAGTGAGGACGGATTTAAACTTGTAAGGCAGGAAGAGTGTGTGGAGGCTTGGAGTTACCAGACAGCACAAAAGAGAGAAGATAGTGAATGGGGAGAAAGAAGTGAAGGAAGACTTCAGTCTTGACAGTGAACAAAAAAATGATCGCCTTCCAATCAGCAAGAATGGGATCTGCACGGAGTATAGTGAAGAAAATTGGGGAACAGGAAGCTGAAACTGTGGGTAAAAGGGAAAGACCTGTAGCAATCTTGGCCAAAGATAGTATCATTGCCCTTGAACAAGGTATAGTTCCTGAATTAGAGTCCATATGATTGGAGGTGAGAAACAAGAAGGGAGCGGTGATATTGTTGGGTATTTACTATAGACCTTCAAATATTAGGGAGGAAGTAGAAGAGAGCATTTGTAGGCAGTTTATGGAAACTTGCAGGACAAGTACAGTTGTTACAGATGGTGATTTCAATTATCTTAGGGTGTATTGGGGAAAACGTAGGGCACAAATTGGGAGAAATTCCTACAATGTGTGCAGGAGAACGTTCTGCAACAGTACATTTCCCAGTCTTACCAGGGAGGGCGGGGGGAGGCTATGCTCGATCTAGTCCTAGGTAATGAGGCAGGCCAAGTGGAGAACATCAGAGTGAGGGAGCATTTAGGAAATAGCAATCAAAACATAATAAGGTTCAATATTAAGTTGGAAAAGGATAAAAATCAATCAATGATTAAGATCCCAGGCTGAAAAAAGGCAGATTTTAGGGGTGCAAAAGTTAAATTGGAGCACACTGATTGGAAACACATTTTGATTGATAAAACAGCGGACGATTAATGGGCAAATTTCAAAAGGGAGATTAATAGAGTGCACACTAGGTACATACCCATGAGAAATAAATATAGTGCAGCCAAAGGTGGAATACCCTCGATAACTAAGGACATTGATGGAAAAATAAGGGTAAAAAAAGGAGGCATATGGTGTATACTGGAATAATAATAACAATAGAAATCAGGGAGGATATCTCAAAAGCAGGAGTGAGACTAAGCTTGGAATAAGGAAGACTAAGTGGAGACATGAGGAAAGGGTAGCAGACTGCACTGAAACAAATTGGAAAATGTTCTTCAAACATATGAAAAGTAAAAAAAAATGAAGGATAGAGTGAAGCTCATAAGGAACAAGTAGGCTAAACTGTTTACTGAAGCAAAGGGTATGGAAGAGGTACTAAATGAATACTTTGCTTCTGTCTTTACCAAATTAAAAAATGGTGACGTTGGCCTAGTTGAAAATGTGGGTGTTCAGCAATTGAGCAGGATAGTGCTAGATAAAGAAGGTGGTGCTTAAAAGGCTGACAGCACTCCAGTTGAGAAATCACCAGGCCCACATGGGATGCATTCTAGATTGCTGACAGAGGGAAAGCAGATGTTGACAGAAGTTTTCCAGGCCTACTCTAAACACAGGATTAGTGCCAGGGGATTGAAGGATTGCAGATATGATACTGGTGTTTAAGAAAGGGGCAAAGGATAACCCTGGAAACTATAGGAATGTCAGCATGATGACAATAGCGGGACAACTCATGGAAGTCACAAAACCAAATAAGTTAAATATACACTTAGAGAAAAATACTCAACAGTCAACATGGCTTTGTCACAGGCAGGTCATGTCTAACAAATTTGATTGATTTCTTTGATGAGTTGACACAGGCAGTGGATGAGGGTAGTGCTGAGGTCATTGTACATTTGGAATTCTAGAAAGCCTTTAGTACAGTGTGACATGGCAGGTTGGCTAGCAACGTAGAGGTGCTTGGGATTGGGGGGTCCTTGGCAGCAGGGATTAGAAGTTGGCTAAAAGATAGGAAACAGAGAGCAAGTATAGATTAGCATTTCTCAGATTAGAGACGAGTTGAAAGTGGTGCTCCCCAGGGATCCGTGTTGGGACCCTTGCTTTTTCTGATTTATGTAAATGATTTAGAGATGGGTGTTGAGGGCTCTGGGGAGTATTGTCAAACAGAAAGACTTAGGGGGTTTAGGTGCGTTGTTCCCTGAATATTCAATCACAGATAGATAGGAGAGTGAAGAAGGCATTTGGTACGGTTGCCTTTGTTGGTCAGTGCATTGAGTATAGGAGTTGAGATGTCATGTTGCAGTAGTACAGGGCATTGGTAAAGCCATTTTTGGAATACTGCATTCAGTTCTGGTCTCCCTGCTATAGAAAAGATGCTGTGAAACTTGAAAGGATTCAGAAAAGATTTGCAAGCATGTTGTCGGAGTGGAGGGTTTGACATATAGGGGGAGGCTGAATAGGCTGGGGCTATTTTCCTTGGAGCATTGGAGGTTTGAGTACTGACCTTGTAGAGGTTTATATAATCATGAGGGGCATGGATAGAGTGAATAGCCAAGGTCTTTTTTCCAGGGGTAGGAGAGTCCAAAGCTAGACGGCATTGTTTTAAGGTGAGAAGGGAAAGATTTAAAAGGGCCCTCAAGGGCAACTTTTCCACACAGAGGGAGTGGTGAATGTATGGAATGAGCTGCCAGAGGAAGTGGTGGAGGCTGGTACAATTACAATGTTTAAAAGGCATCTGGACGGGTATATAAATAGGACACATTTAGACTGATATGGGCTAAATGCTGGCAAATAGGACTAGGTTTATTTAGAATATCTGGTCAGCATGGACGAGTTAGACTGAAGGCTCTGTTTCCATGCTGTACATCTGTATGACTCTATGTTTCGTAGAAGGGTCACCGGACTTGAACCATTAACTTTTTTGTTCCTCTGTCCATGGATGCTGCCAGATCTGCTGAGTTTCTCCAGCAATTTCTGTTTTTAAAAGCCTGAACTAGCTGGTATAGGTCCTGGTCCACTGGTAGCCATGTTTTAAAGGCTTTTAACTGCAAATTTTATTTATAAATTTAAATGTCGAACATGCTTTATTTTGATAATTGGGGAACTGACTACTATGCCTTCAATTAACAATGGCCCTGTTAATATTTTAAAGTCACTTTCAATCATTGAAATTCTATTCGCTCACAAACAATGGATTGACAGTGAAATTACAGATACCCCTTTTTTTTAACAATAAAGCCATTTTCAACTGTATCAAACTGAGCCACGAAAAGAATATTTTTCCAAACAGAACCTTTTTTCCACATTATGTCTTAAACATCACCCAATCACACGAGTGGATTTCATTGTTTGACGGTACACAAATGAGTTTGAGCAGAAACCCAACAGGAGAAAAGATTCTTAAAACTGGCACAACTCAAGGTTCTGTATGCACTCAGATATCAGATTGCACCCGAAACTTAGCCCCATTGCGTTTCATGGATGTCGCCATACAGAGAGAGTTCACAGCAGAAAGTAGGTGATAACGATGGATAATGTGCTCTCTCTGATCTGTGCATGTACCTGGTCACTTAGCATTCCAGAATGTACTATGGGTACAACATGCTGTGCACCCACTGCCAACATTCTCTTGAAGACACTCATGTGTGAAGCCATAAAATACTTTTAAAGAGACAATGCTGTGAAGCACACAGGCTGCATGCGATAACTTATAATGAGAGGGGGCACTGGCTAATGATTGCTCCTGCCAGTTGGATTAGGAGCTGAGGGTTGGGAGTCCTATACAATGGCAATGGAAGGTAGGGACTTGAGTACCTGCTACCTTCTGCTGTAATAACAGGAAAGGTGCAGGATTGCACTTCCACCTGAAATGGGGTCAATTAAAGACTTCTTCAGTTAGTATTCCTGGACCCTTCCCGATGGGCACAGGTGGGGACTCTCCTATTTGGGAACATTGTGACCAACAAAGGGATACCAAGTAGAAGGAGGTCACCGGTCAGCCACCAGCCCACCCTCAGCAACCTGCCATCAGCTCAAATTTGTATGTGTGTGTGTGTGTGTGTGTGTGTGTGTGTGTGTGTGTGTGTGGGTGTGTGTG
>NW_025965732.1:58401-59300 GCF_021869965.1 Rhincodon typus | reverse complement strand
CTGCTCTGGAACTCACTGCCCATGCACTGCTCTGGGACTCACTGCCCGCGCAATGCTCTGGGACTCACTACCCATGTGCTGCTCTGGGACTCACTGCCCGTACACTGCTCTGGGACTCACTGCCCATGCACTGCTGTGGGAATCACTGCCTGTGCGCTGCTCTGGGACTCCCTGCCCGCGTGCTCCTCTGGGACTCACTGCCCGTGCAGTGCTCTGGGACTCAGTGCCCATGCACAGCTCTGGGAATCACTGCCTCCATGCTGCTCTGGGACTCACTGCCTGTGTGCTGCTGTGGGACTCACTGCCCGTGCACTGCTCCGGGACTCACTGACAGTGCACTGATCTGGGACTCACTGCCCGTGCACTGCTCCGGGACTCACTCCCCACGCGCTGCTCTGAGAATCACTGCCCATGTGCTGCTCTGAGACTCAGTGCCCATACGCTGCTCAGGGACTCACTGCCCTCATGCTGGCTGCGACTCACTGCCTGTGCACAGCTCTGGGACTCACTACCCGTGCACTGCTCGTGGACTCATTGACCGTGCACTGCTCTGGGACTCACTGCCCATGCACTGCTCTGGGAGTCACTGCCCGTGCACTGCTCCGGGACTCACTGCCCGTGCACTGCTCCAGGGCTCACTGCTCGTGCACTGCTCTGGGGCTCACTGCCCATGCACTGCTCTGGGACCACCTGCCCATGCGCTGCTCTGGGTCTCCATGCCCATGCGCTGCTCTGGGACTCACTGCCCGTGCACTGCTCCGGGACTCACTCCCCACGCACTGCTCTGAGAATCACTGCCCGCGCGCTGCTCTGGGACTCACAGCCCACGTGGTGCTGCTCTGGGACTCACTGCCGTGCACTGCTCTGGGACTCACTGCCCATGCGCTGCTCTGGGACTC
>NW_025965732.1:57164-57901 GCF_021869965.1 Rhincodon typus | reverse complement strand
CAGAGCAGTGCACGGTCAATGAGTCCACGAGCAGTGCACGGGCAGTGAGTCCCAGAGCTGTGCACGGGCAGTGAGTCCCAGCCAGCATGAGGGCAGTGAGTCCCAGAGCAGCGCATGGGCACTGAGTCTCAGAGCAGCACATGGGCAGTGATTCTCAGAGCAGCGCGTGGGGAGTGAGTCCCGGAGCAGTGCACGGGCAGTGAGTCCCGCAGCAGCACACAGGCAGTGAGTCCCAGAGCAGCATGCAGGCAGTGATTCCCAGAGCTGTGCACGGGCACTGAGTCCCAGAGCACTGCACGGGCAGTGAGTCCCAGAGGAGCACGCGGGCAGGGAGTCCCAGAGCAGCGCACAGGCAGTGATTCCCATAGCAGCACATGGGCACTGAGTCCCAGAGCAGTACACAGGCAGTGAGTCACAGAGCAGTGCATGGGCAGTGAGTCCCAGAGCAGTGCACAGGCAGTGTGTCCCAGAGCAGCACACGGGCAGTGAGTCCCAGAGCAGCGCGCAGGCAGTGAGTCCCACAGCAGTGCATGGGCAGTGAGTCCCAGAGCAGCAAGCGGGCAGTGAGTCGCAGAGCAGTGCGTGGGCAGTGAGTCCCAGTGCAGCGCATGGGCAGTGAGTCCCAGAGCAGCGCACGGGCAGTGAGTCCCAGCCAGCACGAGGGCAGTGAGTCCCAGAGCAGTGCATGGGCACTGAGTCTCAGAGCAGCGCGTGGGGAGTGAGTCCCGGAGCGGTGC
>NW_025965732.1:56152-56664 GCF_021869965.1 Rhincodon typus | reverse complement strand
GCGCTGCTCTGGCACTCACTACCCGCGTGCTGCTCTGGGACTCACTGCCCGTGCACAACTCTGGGACTCACTGCCCTGCAATGCTCTGGGACTCACCGCCTGCACGCTGCTCAGGGACTCACAGCACGCACGCCGCTCTGGGACTCACTCCCCACGCGCTGCTCTGGGACTCACTGCTTGTGCACTGCTCAGGGACTCACTGCCCATGCACTGCTCTGGGACTCACTGCCCACGCGCTGCTCTGGGACTCACTACCTGTGTGCTGCTGTGGGACTAACTGGCCATGCGCTGCTCTGGCACTCACTACCCGCATGCTGCTCTGGAACTCACTGCCCATGCACTGCTCTGGGACTCACTGCCCATGCACTGCTCTGGGACTCACTGCCTGCGCAATGCTCTGGGACTCACTGTCCGCGCAATGCTCTGGGACTCACCGCCTGTGCAATGCTCCGGGACTCACTGCCCACGCACTGCTGTGGGACTCACTGCCTGCGCGCTGCTCTGGGACTCAC
>NW_025965732.1:55094-55652 GCF_021869965.1 Rhincodon typus | reverse complement strand
AGTGAGTCCCAGAGCAGCGCATGGGCAGTGATTCTCAGAGCAGCACGTGGGGAGTGAGTCCTGGAGCAGTGCACGGGCAGTGAGTCCCAGAGCAGCACGCGGGTAGTGAGCCAGAGCAGGGCACGGCCAGTTTGTCCCACAGCAGCGCACGGGCAGTGAGTCCCAGAGCAGTGCATGGGCAGTGAGTCCCAGCCAGCACGAGGGCAGTGATTCCCAAAGCAGCGCGTGGGGAGTGAGTCCCAGAGCAGCGCATGGGCAGTGATTCTCAGAGCAGTGCACGGGCAGTGAGTCCCGGAGCATGGCATGGGCAGTGAGTCCCAGAGCACCACGCGGGCTGTGAGTCTCAGAGCAGCGCGCAGGCAGTGAGTCCCACAGCAGTGCATGGGCAGTGAGTCCCGGAGCATTGCGCAGGCGGTGAGTCCCAGAGCATTGCGCGGGCAGTGAGTCCCAGAGCAGTGCATGGGCAGTGAGTCCCAGAGCAGTGCACAGGCAGTGAGTCCCAGAGCTGTGTACGGGCAGTGAGTCCCAGAGCAGCACGCGGGTAGTGAGTGCCAGAGC
>NW_025965732.1:53866-54594 GCF_021869965.1 Rhincodon typus | reverse complement strand
CTGCTCTGGAACTCACTGCCCATGCACTGCTCTGGGACTCACTGCCCATGCACTGCTCTGGGACTCACTGCCCGCGCAATGCTCTGGGACTCACTGTCCGCGCAATGCTCTGGGACTCACCGCCTGTGCAATGCTCCGGGACTCACTGCCCATGCACTGCTGTGGGACTCACTGCCTGCGCGCTGCTCTGGGACTCACAGCCCGCGTGGTGCTCTGGGACTCACTGCCCATGCACTGCTCCGGGACTCACTGCCCGTGCACTGCTCTGAGAATCACTGCCCATGCGCTGCTCTGGGACTCACTCCCCACGCGCTGCTTTGGGAATCACTGCCCTCGTGCTGGCTGGGACTCACTGCCCGTGCACAGCTCTGGGACTCACTGCCCACGGGCTGCTCTGGGACTCACTGCCCATGCACTGCTCTGTGACTCACTGCCCGTGCGCTGCTGTGGGACAAACTGGCCGTGCCCTGCTCCGGGACTCACTGTCCGTGCACTGCTCCGGGACTCACTGCCCGTGCACTGCTCCGGGACTCACTCCCCACGTGCTAATCTGAGAATCACTGCCCATGCGCTGCTCTGGGACTCACTCCCCACGCGCTGCTTTGGGAATCACTGCCCTCGTGCTGGCTGGGACTCACTGCCCGTGCACAGCTCTGGGACTCACTGCCCGTGCACAGATCTGGGACTCACTGCCTGTGCACTGCTCTGGGACTCACTGCCCGTGCACT
>NW_025965732.1:50356-53366 GCF_021869965.1 Rhincodon typus | reverse complement strand
GTCCCACAGCAGTGTGTGGGCACTGAGTCTCAGAGCAGCGCGTGGGCAGGGAGTCCCAGAGCAGTGCACGGGGACTGAGTCCTGGAGCAGTGCACGGGCAGTGATTCCCAGAGCAGCGCGCAGCTTGTGAGTCTCAGAGCAGCGCATGGGCAGTGAGTCCCAGAGCAGTGTGTGGGTTGTGAGTCCCAGAGCAGCGCGCGGGCAGTGAGTCGCAGAGCAGCGCATGGGCAGTGAGTCCCACAGCAGCGCACGGGAAGTGATTCCCAGAGCAGTGCGTGGGTAGCGAGTTCCGGAGCAGCGTGCGGGCAGTGAGTCCCAGAGAAGCGCTCTGGCAGTGCGTCCCAGAGCAGTGTGCGGGCAGTGAGTCCCGGAGCAGTGCATGGGCAGTGAGTCCCAGGCGAAAACTAGTATGGGACAGGCAGTCCTGGAACTTACCTTGGATCATCCAAGTGCTGGTATGGAGCGGACTGGAGGCTTGGATGAGAGCTGGGACAGCTGTTGGACTCGGGTATGGCACGGGCGGTCAGACCACGCGCGGAGGCCCTGTGCTGAACTGCTATTTGTTAAATGTTTATTTGAAATTCTTTTACCTGGCTGAAAGGTCAACCCTTTAATGATGTCTTATTTCTAACTTACTTTTTAAACTCTGTAAAGTAATGCAGCTACCTTTTATTCCTCATTTGTATCCAAGATTCGTACCTAGGTGCTTGTACCTAAGATGGCGCGATAAGAGGAAGACATTGTAAAAACTTTTCACTGCACTTCTACAATGGAGTACACATGACAATAAAGGATATTCTATTCTAGTTGCAGAAGATTGTCAAATGTAGGCAGAAACGATGTGAGTGTTGCTCTGTGGATTTCAGAGAGTAATTATATATGGCTAGTTCTGTCCAGTTTCTGGTCAGTTATAATCCCAAATATGTTGATAGTAGGGCATTCAGTGGTAATTCCTTTGAATGTCAAGAGGTGAAGGTTAGATTTTCTGAATTGAAACACCATTGCAAACTTTATTTCTGCTTTTTGATTAATGGAAAATGTCGTTACCCTTGGAAAAAGAAAGGAAGTTTTATGGGATCACTTTAAGAAACAGTATGTGGAGTGTTACTGAAAGAACTATTGTCATCTCTCATATGACCTGAGAGTTGGGTTCAGTGTAGGTTAACAGAGTGAGATGTGTGTAAACATTCTGCTACATTCATGGTGTATGTAATGAGTTACAATAAAGAACCCTTGGACTCATGGTATATTTTTTGCATTCTTGTTACTCTTATATCAGTCACACACTAAACAAGCAAATAATATAACACATCTGCCCTCCCTGTGAGAATGCATATCTTTGTCAAATCAGAGTTCACCATAACATCTCCAAAAACAGTGCAGCATGCTTCCCAACATTTTGTAATATCATAGTTCTTTAAGATTATGTTCCTGCAATTTGGTTGCCTAATTCTATAATAACGTTATATTCAGCCCTTTTCACTGCTGAATGATTATTGTTTATGGAATAAAATACAAAATATTTGCCCAGACCTGCATGGTTCCAATCAGCTATCCAATTAGCTGTGTTTCATCACAATGATACTTCTGCACACATTTCTGGTGCATTCTGTAGACATTGGTACAGAATCCCTTTAGAATGTTTTGTCATGTCAATTTCATCGGTGTTCATACTCAGTCTGTAATAGAAGATTTAGCAACAGGTAAACAAAAATACGTAAAAAGGTTACCAAGAGGAAACATTAGAAGAACAAAGTTGTTTTCCCTCCTTTTCATTATCTGTGGGTTATTCATTCTTCATTGCACTTTTTAGCATTTCCTCCCAATCTCCAACAGATGGCGAACAACTCTAACATTTCCAATTCCGGATCTACTGATATTTTGTGGAAATATTTTTAATATGTTTTTTGTCAAAGTAACTTGGCCAAACATATAAAAAAAACTTAATAATTCAGAACACTCAGTGCAAACAGTGTTTATTTCTTCTTTTTGTGAACTGTTGGATTCCTGCTCTCACAAATTTATTTGCATGAAAATAGTGATCACCTGACTTCGCTTGTTGGCTGCCATATTAATTTGATTGTTAATGGTTCTTTCTCCTCAGACATAGTAGTCGATTTACTCAAATCTACTGCCATCAACATGTCTAAAAAAGCCTACCCTTGATCTCATTTGTCATTGTACTCTACCACATCACCTCTAATCTCCTTTTCCTTCCCAAAACCTTTGACTGTGTTGTTGCCTCCAAAATCTGTGCCCATCTTTCCAAGAGCTCCATGTTTGAATCTTTCCATTTAAGTTTACATCCATGCCACGGTGCTAACATAGCTGATCCTCTCTCTCAGTGCTATATTTCCACTATATTCCCACTTTCTCTCCATGCCCGTTGATGCTGTTAATATCTAAATACTTATCAAATGAATTTCTTAGGTTGACCACCCTCTGAGTAAAGAAATGTTTCCTCATTTCAGGCTATTGGATAATGGACCACATTGCAATACCAGCAACAGCTGGTGGCCCATAGCTTGGCCTAACTAGACTTAGCTCTATTCTAAAACAAATCTTATTTCAGTACCATCACCAATGTAACCTGGTTTACCCTATATCCTATGACTGTGACTTCTGGTTCTAGACTCCCCAAACAGGGGAAACATCATCCCTGCATCTCATCTTTCTAGGCCTGTTAGAAATTTATATAGATCAGTCAGATTACTTCTAATTCTTTTAAACTCCAGTGAGTTAAGATAATTTCCTGTCTTACCAATCTTTGCTCATACAACAGTCCAATCATCCCTGGTATCAGCCTAGCTAACCTTCACTTCACCCCTTCTATTGGCAAGTATATTCTCTCTTAGGGAGGGCGACCGAAGCTGCGCGCAATATTCTAGGAGCAGTCCCACCAAGACTCTATATAACTGCAAAATAAAAACGGAAAGAACTGCGGATGCTGTAAATCAGGAACAAAAACAAAGTTGCTGGAAAAGCTCAGCAGGTCTGGCAGCATCTGTGA
>NW_025965732.1:48879-49856 GCF_021869965.1 Rhincodon typus | reverse complement strand
TGTTCCTCCAGCTCCACACTGTGTTATATCCACATCCTTCTAGTAATATTTCAACTGTGGCCTAACTAAAGTTCTTTAAAGCTGTAACATAATTTCTCTATCCTTATATTCAATGTCCCTTCCAATGAAGGCATGCATACCGTAGCCTTTGTTACTACCTTATCTACCTGCGCTGCCACCTTCAGTGATTTGTGGACCTGCACACCTAGATCCCTCTGCATATCAATACTCCCAAGGGTTCTGCCATTCACTGTATAATTTCTACCTGTACTTGACCTACCAAAATGCATCACTTCACATTTATCCGGATTAAACTCCATAGTCATTTTTCTGCCCATGCCTCCAACCGATCTATATCTTGCTGTATCCTCTGACAATCCTCCTCACTATCTACAACTCTATCGAGCTTTGTATTGTCGGCAAACTTACTAATTAGACCAGTCACGTTTTCCTCCAAATCATTTACATAGACCACAAATAGCAGAGGTCCCAGCACTGATCCCTGTGGAACACCACTAGTCACAGCCTTCCACTCTGAAAAGCATCCTTCCATTGTTACCCTCTGTCTCCTATGGCTAAGCCAGTTCTGTATCCATCTTGCCAGCACACCCCTGATACCGTGTGACATATCCTTTTGTACCAGTCTGCCATGACGCACCTTGTCAAAGGCTTTACTGGAGTCCATGTAGACAACATCAACTGCTTTTTCCTTGCCAATCATCTTTGTCACCTCCTCAAAAAATTTGATCACATTAGTGAGGCACAACCTCCCCAGCATAAAACCATGGTGTGTATCGCTAGTAAATCTTTGAGAAGGTGACCAAACAGGTGGATGAGGGTAAAGCGGTTGACGTGGTGTATATGGATTTCAGTAAAGCGTTTGATAAAGTTCCCCATGGTAGGCTATTACAGAAAATACGGAGGCATGGTATTGAGGGTGATTTAGCGGTTTGGATCAGAAATTGGCTAGCTGTAAG
>NW_025965732.1:47851-48379 GCF_021869965.1 Rhincodon typus | reverse complement strand
GACCTCATGGCTCCGAAACTCAATCCCTCTACCAATAAAACCTAACACACCATACGCCTTCTTAACAACGCTATCAACCTGGGCGGCAACTTTGAGTGATCTATGCACATGGACACCGAGATCTCTCTGCTCATCCACACTACCAAGAATCTTACCATTAGCCCAGTACTCTGTATTCCTGTTACTCCTTCCAAAGTGAATCACCTCACACTTTTCCGCATTAAACTCCATTTGCCACTTCTCAGCCCAGCTCTGCAGCTTATCTATGTTCCTCTGTAACCTGCAACATCCTTCCGCACCATCCACAACTCCACCGACTTTGGTGTCATCCGCAAATTTACTAACCCATCCTTCTATGCCCTCATCCAGGTCATTTATAAAAATGACAAACAGCAGTGGCCCCAAAACAGATCCTTGAGGTACACCACTAGTAACTGAACTCCAGGATGAACATTTCCCATCAACCACCACCCTCTGTCTTCTTACAGCTAGCCAATTTCTGATCCAAACCGCTAAATCACCCTCAAT
>NW_025965732.1:39168-47351 GCF_021869965.1 Rhincodon typus | reverse complement strand
ACCAGAAGGAAGTGGATGCTTTGGAGAGGGTACAGAAAAGGTTTACCAGGATGTTGCCTGGTATGGGGGATTTTAGCTATAAAGAAATGTTGGATAGACTGGGTTTGTTTTCACTGGGACACAGGAGGTTGAGGGGTGACGTGATAGAAGTTTATAACATTTTGATTGGCATGGATAGAGTGGAAAGTATGAGGCTTTTTCCCAGGGTGGAGGGGTCAATTACTAGGGGGCACAGGATCAAGGTGCGAGGGGGAATGTTTAAAAGACATTTGCGAGCAAGTTTTTCACACAAAGGATGGTGAGTGCCTGGAACATGTTGCCAGAGGAGGTGGTGGAAGCAGAAAGAATAGCAGAATTCAAGAAACACTTGGATGAATGCATGGAATAGGAAGGGAATAGAGAGATATGGATCCTGTAATGAAGACACTTTTAGCATGGAAGGGCAAAATGTGTTGGCGTAGGCTTGGAGGGCCAAATGGCCTATTCCTGAGCTGTATTGTTCTTTAGAGACAAAAGAACTGCAGATGCTGGAATCCAAGAGAGAGAAACAGGAGGCTGGAAGAACATAGCAAGCCAGGCAGCATCTGGAGAAAAGGAGAAATCAATGTTTCGGGTATTACCTTCTTCAGGACTGGATGTGGGGGTAAGGGGAGCTGCAGATGTAACCTCAGCCTGTGCAGGAATTGAACCCACACAACTCTACATTGTAAACCAATCATCCAGCCAACTGAGCTAATTGAAATCAATAACAATATACTTCCAGCACAAGATAGTACGAAGCTTATGGAGCACTTGAGGATGGTGAAGCACTCATCCATCTGCTGCTCTTGTCCTTGACCCTAACCCTAACCTTGACCCTAACCCTATCAAAGGTTTTTAAAGTACTGTTGAAAGGATTGTTGACAAGTTGCTGTCGCTTGAACACAACCTGTTTACTCAGAGATTAACAAAAACTTGCTACCAACTGAGCCCTGGCCGACATTACTACTCAGCAAACAGCTTAATTTGCAATTAATTTGCCAAACATCCATTCTCCAGATGGGCAACTGTCTTTTGTATAAGTCACTCAATTATGGATAGGAAGACATACACGGGGAAGGGAAAGATGTAGAGATCTAATAGGTAACTTTTCTAGTTTTCCTGCAAAACCTCTAGTGCAGAGCTGTTAAAAGTGCTCACTGGATGGAAAAGGTGCGCTACATGTTACAATGAGTGTCTAGATAGAAATCTGATCTAAGTATTGGCTAATTGGTGGGTATGAGCTCATACAATTTTCCTGGGCATTTTCAAGGCTTTTCTGCCAACGTTATGATAGACTATCAGGAGAGAGCCGATGCAGAGATTTACCTTTGTAACTGAGCTGGACTTGTTTGGTTTTATTTTTCCATTGCATTTTTCTGACTTGCTTTCATTTTCTTTTACGTGGTGGATGTGTCAGCACACGCCTGAACCTGAGTCTCTCACTGAACTTTCTATCTCTTGTTCTGTCAAAGTGCTTGTGTCAAGCCTTCCCTGTCTAAGAAGCTTGATTGAATGAGATTTGTTTTCCAGATACTCAGTTTGTGTTCTCTGCCAAACACAGCACACCAGATGAAATTTTGGAACTGACAGCAGACAAAGGAATGCTCTTATCCCTTGTCTTTTACTTAAAATTTTCCCTGCTCTCATATAGAAAACATCCATTAAAATCCATGTGATTGACCCAGTACGTTCAAAGGCTGAAACTGCCGAATATTTACTGGTCACATTTAACTATAGCTTCGAGATAAATTAGGCTGAATCTTATTGTATTTTGTCTAAGAGTTTCACTGACGACTTCCGCAGAGTCTTATTTTACTGTGCACTGCCCAGACTGCGTTTCCACTGATCACCTGCTATGGACACCCACCTCATAGACCTCTGCCTCTAACTTTCCCTCCTATACCAGGGAGGCTGTGCTTGTGGTCAATGTGAAGCATGCATCCACCTACAGCCTTCATGGCCTCCTATTCTGCTGCTTACCTGCCTTATACCTCAACTTTTCCGTGGTCAATGTCCTTGTCCTCACCTCAACACATCCTTCTGGTTCCCATCCCCCTGTTTGACCACAGTCCACCTCTTCACTATTCCCCCTCCCCTGCCCCCCAACTGCTGGATCCCTGATGCCCCTCATCACCATTCAACATAAGGACCCCTAGGATTGACGTTGACAGACAGTGTTTGGGAAAGGACTGAGCAGATCTCATACCACTGTCCTTCCTCACTGATAGTATGCAATTCCCCTAACTGCTTGCAATAGTCCCTCAGGCCTGACTATTGGCCAGTCACCAGACGGGTACTCAGATATATTCCTGGACTGTGACTGCCCCAAGTGGATGAGTGAACGTGGCCCAGACCCTTGACTATGTGCAGACTCCTCCCTTGACTAACTGTTCTGGGATCCTCTCTGAGTAACAATACTCCCTCCACTTTGACTCAATAGGCAACTGCCCATCCACCTACTGTGAGACCTGGCCATTTGGTGGGATACCCATGGAGTGTATTTGCTATGCAGACAGCTGGCGCATTCTATCGGCGTGAGATTGACATCGCGTTGTGCCATGCAGCAACATGTCCATCTCCAGGTCTGATCACTAAAGACAACCATGACAAGCAGCTTAGCTCCGTGTGCACGTGCTAAGGAGCAAGCTACTATGGCTTCCAGCTCTGGTTGAAGTACCACTGCACTAAAAGGCAAGGCAGGGCAAGGGCAAGACAGGCACGCTGTGAGCATGCAGGTAGGCACAAAGTGTGCAAACACTGATAGAGCCAACAAGCAGCTTTGAGATACAGTCTGGTCCAGCCTGTGAGCTGGATGCCTGGCCCTGCAACACAAAGTGGCCTTGCAGCAACATTGCAAAGCTAATTGCTGTTGTGTCCTGAAGTGCAGTGTTAAATTGCAGAGATGTCATGCAAGTGGACCAGGGATGTGCCATGAGGGTTCTGAAAGACTGGCAGTTGCCAGATGCCAGTGTCTGTGGCTATGCCTGCAGCCCTGGATTGTGCCTTGCAACGTTGTCACTGACTCTCCTAGATGGCATTCTGGAGTAGCAAGTGGGGAACAGAAGTCACCAGATACACGTTCTCACTTTCAGTTAAGGTAACATCAATGTCTAGTTTTGTCGAGGAAGGCGGTAAATGAGAAACTGTCCATTTAAGTGAGTGAGATTTGTCATGAATGAGGCTGTTAATATCCCCATGAATAGACATCTCGCTGCTGCTTAATGAGAATCTCATTCCGACACCTGGAACTCCGGTTGTAATTGTTCCAGGTTGTCCCTGACCTCAAGAAGGCTTCACACAACCTCATAACTCACCAGTTCTCACCATAGCCCATCTTATTCAGAACTCTACTAGATTCTGCCTATTATAATAGAAATTAATATATTATTGTTAGACAAGCATCTGTTTGAGATGAAGACATAAAGAAGAAAGACCTGCATTTATATAGTACTCTTTCATGACCACTGGGCCTCTCAAAATGCTTTACTAATGAAGTATTTTACTTTCAAAATGTAATGCCTATTGTAATGTAGGAAACGCACAGTCAACATGTGTATAGCAAGCTCCCATAATGTGATGATGCCCAGATAAGCTGTTTAGGAGCTAACTATCAGCCAGTATATTAGGGATAACTCCACTGCCTCTTTAAGATAGTGCCATGGAATCTTCCATGAGAAGGTAGATTGGGCTTTGGTTTAAAATCTCAAGTAACAGCCAGCACTTCAGACAGTGTGGCCTTCTATCAGTACTGCACTGAAAAGTCAGCCTTGACTTTGTTCACACATCTTGGAGTGGGACCTGAATGCAAAGTCTTGCAAGTCAGTGGCAAGATTGTGACCAATTGAGCCATGCTGATAAATAAGGGCAGTTGACAAACAGTTAGGTAACAACAGAGCACTGATCAGATTAAAAGCTGTTTTATTTTTACAATGTTTTCATCACTTCCCTTATGTCTCATGGTTGTAGCCATCTCTTACCTTCCCAGTAGCTATTTATTTTTGGCCAGTCTCGATAGTGATGTGTCCAGCTATCTGCTCAACATAGGATTGGGTGAGGAGATGAACAACGCTGTGAGACTCAATACTGACTACCTACACCATCCATATCAGCTGAGAAGGATGCTATAGTTCTCCTTGAGCCTGTTTCACTAAGAATTGGCTCACCTGCCAGCTCCACCAATCTGCCTTGGTTTGGAAATCCCAATAGATACTTACCAATAGAAATTGCTGGAAGTACTCAGGTCAATTGTCCTTCTTAATTGTGCATAAACTTCCTGTATTTTGTCTTGAATAATAAAATAAAGTATCCTGTACGCCTTCTTAACCACTTTATCTACTGTCCTGCTCCTTTTGGAGATCTGTGGACATGCAGCTCTGAGTCCTTCTATTCCCTCACACTGCACACTGCTCAGTTTGCTACTAATTATTGTTGAATCCCTTGCCTTGTTTGTCCTCGCCAAATACATGACTTCACCCTTCTCTGGAATGAATTCAATTTACCACTTTGCTGTCTGCCTGACCAGTCCATTGTTAAGTTCTTGTGATCTACAGCATTTTTCTTCATTATCGACCAAATTACCAACTTGTGTATCACCTGCAAATGTTTTCCCACATTCCTTACACTGACTGCTACCACAGAAAACAAGTGATCCAATACCGCTCCAATACTGAATCCTGTTGAACCAATGGGAAACACAAGAAGACCTGTCAATAATTGCTATTTGCTTTCTGCCACTGAGTCAATGCAGATCTGCCATCATACTAACTCCTTGGGTCTCCCATAAAGCTGAAACAATCAAGGCATCAGAGCCCAAATTTGACTTATGTCTGTGCAAAGAATCAACTTTCATCTTCCTAAAAGTAACTTTATGCTCCGCTGGTATGATCGCAATGAGTATGGATTTACAAATCTGGAGAAAGATCAATCAGACACAAAAAGTTCTTTCTAAGGCCCCTTTCTTCCTGACGAAGTGCTTTTTGTAAAATTAAAGAGGTTCTGGACGAGTCAGGCAGGCGGAGCAAGTTAGCACACAGTGTTCTCACCAATAATAATCACATAAGCACAAGTCATCTCAATTAAACGAAGATTAAAGGGAGAAATGACTTATGTTTAAATTCCGTTATACTAAAATATCTGCGCTTAATTGCAGCAACATGTCTTATATTACCATCTGAGATTCTGAGACAGCTACATGTCATTTCTTAAAATATTGCTGCAATTCAAATGTTCAGAGCAGTTTATAATTGACTGGTTCTAATGGCAGTCTGTCTGTGTGGGGCTGGGCCAGGTGGGGTTGGGGGTGGGAACGGGGTTTTCAACTACTTCCTTTAACTTGGAATAATTAAAACATTTTGATTTTGTGTATGCTAGAATAGGGTGTGGCTTTGATTTGACAAAATTCTGCCTTTAAATTAAACATTTAAGTCAGCAAAGTGAACCTTCTAATGTGTTGACCAGTGATCTTAATCATGCTTGCACCCAGATCAAGTCTCTGCGATGTATGTACAGACATGCAAAAATCATACCATCCTCAGCATCATAGTACAGTAACCACAATCAGAATGGCCAAGTTCTCTTCTAAGAGAGACAGGTTGGATACCTATTATGTTCAGTGTCTGACCCTTATATCTGCAAATTAATATTGATCACACGTATTATAGATTATCTCTCCAACTACATTTCAGAACATTAGGTACTGGATATTCAGTCAATGGAGCCTGTTCTATTATATTTCCAGAATGTGGCTGATCTCCAGCTTGTGTCCATTTGACTTACAGAGGTTTATAAAATCAAGGGGGGGCATGGATAGGGTAAATAGGCAAGGTCTTTTCCCCTGGTTTGGGGGGTCCAAAACTAAACAGCATAGGATAAGGTGAGACGGGAAAGATTTAAAATGGACCTAAGGGTCAACTTTTTCATACAGAGGGTGGTGCGTGTATGGAATGAGCTGTCAGAGGAAGTGGTGGAGGCTGGTACAATAACAACATTTAAAATGTATCTGGATGGGAACATGAACAGGAAGGGTTCAGAGGGATATGGCCCAAATCAACCTCCACTTCCTCCTCTGGCAGCTCATTTCATACACGCACGACCCTCTGCATGAAAACGTTGCCCCTCAGATCCCTGTTAAATCTTTCCCCTCTCACCTTAAACCTATGACCTCTAGATTTGGACTTCTCTTCCCTGGGTAAAATACATTGGGTATTCACTTTATCTATGCCCCTCAGGATTTTATAAACCTCTATAAGGTCAGCCCTCATTCTCCGATGCTGTGTTGGAAAACAGTTTGAAGCTCTTTACAGTTGGCTTACCGATTGTCTCAATATCCAAGCGAAGGATGTTCTGTGGTGTAGGTGATTGTGTTCATCTGGCTGTAGGTCATTGAGCTTGGTACCTGGGTATCCTCCATGTTAACCACAGGACTGACCCAGCAAATTAATGAACATGCTCTAGATGCATGCAGCATGAGGGAAGAACCTCAGCCCTGATGCTGCAAACAGGCCTCAGACAGTGAGGATGGAATGCTTCTCGTTGTGTTCTGTGATGCCAGTAGGCTATCCAACTCTCACACCTTTCAAGAAGGGATGCAAGAGCTATTGCTTTGTATATTGCAATCTTTGCTCTGGGACAGGCTCCATTTGCTTTGCAAAATCTGTGAGAGAGCCTGCCAAAGGTTGAGCTTGCTTTTGTCATGTGGCAGTTGATTTTTTTTTTATTTACTCATGGCACATGGGTGTTGGTTGGCTGGGCCAGCATTCATTGTCTGTCCCTGGGTGCTCTTGAAGGTGGTGGTGAGCTTCCTACTTGAACCACTGCAGTCCATATGCTGTAGCTGGAGCCACAAAGTCATTAGAGAGGGCATTCCAGGATTCTGACCCAATGACAGTGAAGGCAGTGGTCATTCCCAAACCCTAGGCTGTCAATCCTCCCATTCAGAACATCTGTGCAGATGGTGTGAGGAGAACCTCTGAGTTCAGCTCTCATGTCCCTTTCTCACGGTTGAATAATTTGCAGGCATGAAAATGCTGGAAATATGTCACAGGGCGAGGGAATTTGGTGGAGGGAAGAATAGAGTTAAAACTTCAATAGCAATAACTTGCATTTATATAGAACCTTTAACATCATTAAACTTTCCCAAGAGGACACAGACTAAATTGGACACTGGGGTGCATATGGAGACAGGTGATCAAATGTCTGGACGTAGAGGTCATGTACAAAAGAACATCTGAAAGGACGAGAGCGATGATGAGAGGCTGGAGAGGAAATTCCAGAGTTTAGGGCTTAAGTAACTGAGGCTTAGCTGCCAACGTTGGAAAATCGGGAATGTCACCCAATGACCCTGAAACAGCCCATCCGGTTCCCTCTCCACAGGTACTGTCTGACCCACTGAGCATTTCCAGCCTTTTCTGATTATTTTTGTACCTGGCGAGAGAGATACGAGTACATGGGGAATGCACTATGAGGCCGCAATCTTGGGTCCACTGCGATGAACAACCCATGGGTGAATGGTGGAGAGAGGAGGGAGGGAAGAACAATATTTAGAAATGCTTGAAAATAAGACAAATAAGATGCTACCTGTGCCATATTCTTTAAATTATTGATGGATATGAATCAAAATAGGCTGTTGGAGAAACAGAAACAGATTGTCTTAAGAGTGACGGGGTTTCATCGTTACATTGGGAGGGAACGGTGAGAGAAATGCAATCATTTCTGTTCTACACCTAGTTATGATATTAAACAGTTCTGTGTCAAGTATAACTTGAGCCATGTCAGGTCACCTCAAAGAGCTGTATTTGTTAAACATTTGTGCACAGTTACTGAATTTTCTAAAACAAATAAAAAGCCTGGAAATTCTACAAATAGTGCGCTATTTACAAACCTTTTGTTGCATGTCCAAATTCAGCGCGGGCATGTTAGGGACAGAGACAGAGAGAGAGTGTGCGTGTGTGTGAGTGTGTGTGTGTGTGAGTGTGTGTGTGTGAGTGTGTGTGCGAGTGTGTGTGTGTGAGTGTGTGTGAGTGATTGTGTGTGTGAGTGTGTGTGTGTGAGGGTGTGTGAGGGTGTGTGTGCGTGAGTGAGTGTGTGTGTGTGAGAGTGTGTGTGAGTGATTGTGTCTGTGTGTGTGTGTGAGTGTGTGTGTGTGTGAGTGTGTGTGAGTGTGT
>NW_025965732.1:33330-38668 GCF_021869965.1 Rhincodon typus | reverse complement strand
ACCTCCTCCTTATGAACCTCAATCCCGTCTAGTCTAATAGCCTGTATCTCAGTATTCTCCTCGACTACATTGTCTTTTTCCTGCGTGAATACTGACAAAAAATATTCATTTAGCACCTCTCCTATCTCTTCGGACTCCACGCACAACTTCCCACTACTGTCCTTGACCGGCCCCAATCTCACTCTAGTCATTCTTTTATTCCTGACATACCTATAGAAAGCTTTAGGGTTTTCCTTGATTTTACCTGCTAAAGACTTCTCATGTCCCCTCCTGGCTCTTCTTAGCTCTCTCTTTAGGTCCTTCCTGGCTAACTTGTAACTCTCAAGCGCCCTCACTGAGCCTTCACGCCTCATCTCTAATTTATCACCCATCCCTAATTACCCAGGGGGCAGTTAAGAGTCAACCACATTGCTGTGGGTCGAGGGTCACATATCAGCCAG
Organism: Rhincodon typus; assembly: GCF_021869965.1. Taxonomy (NCBI): domain Eukaryota; kingdom Metazoa; phylum Chordata; class Chondrichthyes; order Orectolobiformes; family Rhincodontidae; genus Rhincodon; species Rhincodon typus. The sequence continues at coordinate 38,228 of NW_025965732.1, read as the reverse complement.
ACCAGGTAAGGATGACAGTTTCCTTCCCTAAAGGACATTAGTGAACCAGATGGGTTTTTCCCGACAATCAGCAACAGATTCACGGTCATCATTAGATTGTTAATTCCAGATATTTATTGAATTCAAATTCCACCATCTGCCATGGCAGGATTCGAACCTGGGTCCCCAGAACATTATCTGGATTTCTGGGTTAACAGTCCAGTGATAATACCACTGGGCCATTGCCTCCCTAACTGGCATAAAGTGTCAGAGGGATCTTGAGGCGCTTGCCCACAGATCCCTGAAGGTGGCAGGGCAGGTTAATAGGGTGGTTGAGAAGGTATTCGGGATGCTTGCCTTTATCAGTTCTAGCATAGATTACATGAGCAGGGAGTTTATTTTAGAGATGTACAGCTGAACAAGTGTGTGTAATTCCAGGTGCACACTACAAGAAGGCAGTGATTGCACTGGACGGGGTGCAATGGAGACTCACCAGAATGATGCCTGGGATGGAGCATTCCAGTGATGAAGAGAGGCTGGATAAGTTTGGGTTGTTTTCTTTGGAGCAGAGAAGGTTGAGGGGAGACCTGATAGAGGTGTATAAGGTTATGAGAAGATGGACAGGCTGAACAGAGAGAAACTGATGCCCTCAGTTGATGGGTCAATAACATAGTGACATACTCTTAAAGTGATAGGCAAGAGGTTTAGAGGGGGTTGACGACTAACCTTTCTCACTTAGAGAATGGGGGGAACTGGGAATGTACTGCCTGGGAGGGTAGTTGAGATGGGAAACCTCACAAACTTTAACAGGTACTTAGATGACCACTTGAAATGTCATAACGTTCAAAGCAATGGGCCTAGTGTGGGAAAGTGGAACTAATGTAGGGAGCAGTATATTTTTGGTAATACAGACTAGATAGGCCGAAGGTCCTCTTCTGTATTTTATAATTCCATGATTCTAAGTGCAGACTTCATATGAAAGGCTACACGAAAGCTCTGTCAGCTCTTTCAGGCGCTTATGAGATCCCATCACATTTTGCAAAGAAGAGCAGGAGAGTTCTTCATAGTCAGTATTCACTACTCGATCAATGTCAAATGGATTCTCTGCTTGTACTGACATTTCTGTCTGTAGGAGTTTGCTGTGTGCAAATTGGCTGCTGCATTTCCTACACTGCAACAGTGACTACACTTCAGAAGCACTTCACTGGCTGTAAATACTATGTAACGTTTCGTGATCATGAAAGGTGCTATATAAATGCAAGCCTCTGCACTTCATTGAATGAAAACGTGATTAATGGCTGCTTTTAATCACAGTTTGATGTACGTTCTGTAACATTCGTTTCACAATGTGGAACAGATACCTTTTGTACAGTCGTAACGATGGTTGGGATTCCTTCATGTTGAAGCCTGATGCCCCAGCGAAGGAGTTTAATGTGCATCAATTAATTCCAAGGCCGCGGGATCATTGTGTCAATGCAATTATGAAAAGTCTGGAAATGCTGCAGTAATGCTTCAGCAGATGGAAGAGCATGTTCATGAAACCTGTAATTATGCGTTCTTCGATGGTACATATGTGACAATCAGAAGAGTCACTCTGCCTGTGAAATGGGGTCCCTCAGTTGAACTAATTGGAACTCCAGCGTGAGTGAACAGGTTCAAAGATAATCTCTTTCTAATAGCATGGACTCGGTGGGTGGAGAAGGATTTGACAAGCATTGACAGCAGAAGAGAAGCTGATAGGCAGATACAATCGAACTTGCGACATTTGTGGTTTGAACTACTTTCCAATAAATGCAAATAAATGATTTTGCATTTCTTTTGTACTTCATATAGAAGAAAAGCTCAGGCAAGTAATTTGAAAAATGTTGTGTTTTATTTACATAAAATTATATTGTATTTTCAGGTTAATAACAGGCTATTTCGCTCAATTTGTCCAAACTGGTGTTTATGTTTCACACAAGACTCTCCACCTCACCCTATCAGCACATTTTCCTTTCTCCCTCATCTGTTTATCTAGTCTTCCCATAAACGCAGCCACACATTTCACCTCATCCACTAATTTTGCTCTGATGAAAGATGTTTCTCCCTATTTCCCTACGAGATTTCTCAGTGACCATGTAACATTTATGGTCACTAATCCTGGTCTCCCCTACAAGTGGAAACACCTTCTCCACATGTCCTCGAACAAACCCTTTCATAATGTTAAAGACCTTTTGTCAACCTTCTAACTTCTGGAGAATGGAGAATATGTCTTTTTCAATCTTTCCTGATGGGGAGAACTTCCCCAGCTCTTGTAACATCCTTGTTAATCTTTATTTGCACCAGCTAATATTTCCTAATTTTTCATGAAGTTTCATGAACTGCATGACTATTCCGAACATGCATTAAATCCCATTCCTACCTCATCCATAATCCTCCCTCAATCCCAAAAATTCACACCCTGTTATCCAGTCACTGCTGCTCCCCACCTGTCCACGCTTGTTGGACAATTTCAGACACGGTAACATTTTTAGGTACCAAACATATGGAGGGATAATAGCCAAGAGATCTAGTTGCTGCAGGAATGAATAGCTGTGTGTGAAGGTGATGAGCCATTAAATTGTTGTTCATTAAATAAATGAGCCAAGTATTTATGTTTTTATGATATTTTTTCCAATAAATCATTTTTAGTATACATTTTCACGCTGCCTATTATCTTGCCTATTGACACAATATGGTTTATCAGGTTTATTGAGGAGAAATCATACTTGGATGTGGAGATTCATTCAACAACTCGCACTAATTATTCACACTGACTTCACAAAACAAACATCTGACTCTTGCCACACAGGGAAGAAAATAATTGAATTTTTATATTGCCTGTCTTGATTTCAGGACATCCCATATGCTTCAACACTAGTTTAACACTTATAAAGTGCAGTAGTTGTAGAAATATAGGGCAACCAATTTGCGCACAGCAAGCTCCCATAGCTCAAGTGAGAGGTGTGTGTCATTTGTAAACAGAGGCTTGATGTTCTATTTAAGACCATGGTTGTAATTGTGAATATTCGAATGGATAGGAGTTGTGCCATTGAAGTTCCACCCATTTGTACCCACATTGAGTTTACTGAGTGAAATTCTTATATTCTGCTCCTCAGTGTCCCCTCATATCTTGTTCTAGCTCACCTTGCCCTTGTGACCCACCTCCAGTTCCCTTAATCCAATTTCCACTAAACAGCCAATCACCCAGCATCTAATACTGTAACTGATTCTCCTTTCACGTGTTGTGCTCTCCCAAATAAATCCCTTATTATTAATCCTCTCTTCAAAAACCAACCCTTGACCCCACCGTCATTTCAAATTATCATCCCAGCTCCAACCTTTCTTTCTAAGCCCTTGAATGTGCTGTCATCTCCCAAATCTTTTCCCATCTTTCCTGGACCTCCATGCTGCAATCAGGTTTCCTGTCACAGTACCCAAATAGGTGATATTAAGTCTTATTGATGTGCTGCGTTCATTTGCAAACTAGCTAAACTTTCTCTTCTTGGCCTTCTCAAGTTGCCCCAACCTTTAAACACCATTGACCACACCATCCCCCCTCCAATACCTCTCCAATGTTGTTCAGCTGGGCCCACTTGGGTGTTGCTCTCAACTTGATTCCATTCCTACTTAACAGTCAAAGAATCACTAGTGATGGCCTCTCTTCCTACTTCTGCATCAGTGCCCTGCCTTCCCCAAGGATCTAACCTTGGCCCTTCTTAGTTCTCATCAGCACAGAACGTTGTTGTTTGACAGAATGGTGTTAAGATTTTACATGTGCGCTGATGACATTCAGCTTTCCCTCTTCACTATCTGTCCCAGTTCCCCCATGGTCTTTAATTATCAGGCTCCTTTCCAACATGTAGTACTGAATGAGCAGAAATTTCCTCTAATTAAATGTTGGGAAAAGTGAAGCCAATGTTTTGGTCCCTGCTCCAAACTCCAATTTCCTGTCAACAATTAGATCCTTCTTCCTGGCAACATCCTGAGATTAAGCCAATCTTTTTTGCAACATTGTGTCACATTTGATCTCTCAAGTTGAGATTTTGACTGCACATGTGCACCATCACTAAAACCACCTACTTCCATCTCTGTCATTTCTGTGCTCTCCCTTCTAATCACATGCTGCTGAAAGCCTCCCTCATTGCTCCAGACTCAACTATTCAGATGCTTTCCAGGCTGGCGTCCTTTTTTGTAAACTTGCAGTTATCCGGAACACTGCTGCCCATGTCTTAATTTGCAGGCAATTCCCTATTCCTCTTGTGCTCATTGACCCACATTGGCTTCATTCTTGATTATAATATTCTCAGCCTTGGTGTTCAAATGCCTCCAGCTCTCATTCCTTTCTATCGCTCTAATCAACTCCAGCCCTTCAACTCTCCGAGATATCTCCATTCCTCGAATTCCGGACTTTATGAGCATTCCCAATTTTAAACACACCAACCATTGACGTCCATGCCTTCAGCTGCATCTGCCCACACCTAGAATTCCATCCCTAAATCTCAGTTCTGGGTAAAATACTCCTTACAACTTACATGCTTCACCAAACCTTTGGTCACCTGGCACAATGGGATGGATTTTTCAAGGAGTCATAACCTAACGCAGTTTGCCACCCTGTTTCTTTTTACAGAAGAGCTCCACATTTCTGACAGGAGATTCTGATCACAGTTCCTTCAGAAATGGAGAATGTACTGTCGTTCTGACAGGTGCCCCAGGGAGCACATAGTCCCTTTCTCAATGCACTCAAGTTTCCATGTTCTGTCATTTCAAAGGCAGCCACATTGACATCTGCTCTGGAAGGGGAGGGGCATAGGATAAGTGGGAGGATAGGGGCTGAGAAGTCGGGTGCCAGGCGGTTAAGGGGGTCAGTAGGGTGCCAAGTGGGTTGGCTGCCAGATTAG
>NW_025965732.1:29947-32830 GCF_021869965.1 Rhincodon typus | reverse complement strand
TAATTCTGAAGAAGGGTCTAGGCCCGAAACGTCAGCCTTCCTGCTCCTCTGATGCTGCTTGGCCTGCTGTGTTCATCCAGCTCTACACCTTGTTATCCTCCAGGCTCATCCCAGTTTTGACTAGGCATCGTTGCCATCGCTCCACCATTGGAGGCCGTGCTTCAGCTGGCTAGGCCCTGAACTTCGGAATTCCCTCCCCGAGCCTCTCCTACTCTTCCTTTCCCCTCAAATATCCCGCTCTTAGACAACAAAAGGGATCTACTGTGCCCAGATTTGCAGGCAACGCTATAACAGGCAGAAAGGCCAGTTGCAAGAAGGAGAGAGCTACTGACAGGATCCATTAAGTGTGCCACAAGTGGGAAAATGGAGACCCATGTGGGAAAACGCAAAGTCGCCCATTTTGGAATATTATTTCATGTAGGGGGGGGAAAGAAATTGCAGAAAGCTCCAACACAAAGAGACTTGGTGGGACCTGTGCACGAAACACAGAAAGCCTAGAACACAGTGGGGGCAGCAGGGAATCAGGAAGGATCATGGAATGTTGGCCCTTATTTAAGGGGGTTGTAGTATAAGAGTTGGGAAAGTCTTACGGCGAGGGAGACCACATCTGGAGTTAGTGTGAGCAGTTTTGGTTTACCTTATTTAATAAAGATATCATGTCATTGGAGGCAGTTCAGAGAAGGTTCAATAGGATGATCCCCGAGATGGAGTGAAGTGTCTTACGAGCAAAGGCTAAACAGGTTGGGACTCAGTGGAGTTTCGAAGAATGAGAGGGGATCTCACTAAAACATATGGGATTCTTAAGGGATTGACAGGGTCAATGCTGAGAGGATGTTTCCCCCCTCATGGGAGAGTCTGGGACCAGAGGGCACAGTCTCAGAATAAAGGGGCGCCAATTTAAGACTGAGATGAGGAGGAATTTCTTCCCTCAGAGGGTTGTGAGTCTTTGGAATTCCCTGCCACAGAGAGCCACTGGGGGCAGAGTCCCTGTGTATATTGAAGGCTGACAGATTCTCGATCAGTCGGGAAAATCGAGGGTTATGGGGAAAGGAAATTGGACAGGACGAATGTCGGACCAGCCATTAGATAGCAGAGCAGGTTCGAGGGGCCAAATGGTCTATTTCCTGTAACGTTATGGATTGCAGGACGTTTATAGAGGGGGAGGAAGCCATCTCTGCCTGAGCAACTGAGCTAGTCTCACAGTGACCCCAGTTCCTCGCGAACCATTCCCATTCCGATAATTCCCATTTCGAACGCTTCGACGGAAGCTCGGCCCACACCCCGCTCACCGGATACCGTCAGTCGGTGTGTTCCCAAATCCTCACCACTTTGCTGTGGGAATGGGTCGCTCCCGGTGTCGCCCCTCGAAGGGGTAGGACAGACGGGGGTGGACTTTGCTCATCGCAAGTCGAGACAGGAGTCCCGTGCAGAACTCCCTTCGAGACACCAGGGAGATACTGGCTATGTTTCGCCAAAACATCACACTGAAAGTAACAATAACTGGAGTCTCTCCCTGCTCTGAGACCAAAAGCACTGATTGGAGTTGGAGGCCATCAAGATAAAACTGTAGACAGAGGAACCCACAATTGGTGGGCAGACTGTTACCATAACATACTTAGCTGAAGGCTAAAACGCTAACTGCTTACACAGCTATTTCCCTCGTTAGACTCATGCTATTTATGTCCACTTTAATGAAGAGAGATTATCATGTCAAATTGGCTGAACTTCTCCACTATTGATGGGAAGAAGTTTGCACTACTGTCACATCTTCCTTGGCCTCAGTTCGACACAAAGTGCTTCAAGATAAGAACCTAAGAGGAGGCCATTCAGCCCCACACTCTGTGCATCTGCTCAGACATTTAATACAATCGTGACTGATCTCATCTCAGCCTCACCTCCGTTTTCCTGCCCACTCCCCCCACCAACCCTTCAGCCCACTTGCTCATTAAAACTCAGCCTCCTCCTTAAAATTTCCTCAGTGTTCCAGCATCCACCACACTCTGGGCGAGTGAATTCCACAGGTTCACGGCCCTTTAACAGCAGGAATTCCTACCCCGTCTCCATTTTAAGTCTATCCCCTCCCCATCCTAAAACTGCAACCTCTTGGTCTAGATTGCTGCCCCCCCACCCTGCCACCAGGGAAACATCCTCTCCATGTCTACTTTGTTATTTCCCTTTAGAACTTACGTAGCTCAATTAAAATCTCCTGTTGTAGAACATCAACAGTGCAGAAAGAGGCCATTTGGCCCATTGAGTCTGCACTGACCCTCCAAAGAACATCCCATACAGACCCACTCCCCTACCCTATCCTTCCATTTCCCACAGCCAACCCACACATCCCTGGGCACTATGGGGCAATTTAGCACGGCAAATCCACCCTAACCCGCACATCCCTGGGCACTATAGCACGGCCAATCCACACTAACCTGCACATCTTTGGACGGTGGGAGGAAACCCGCACGGGGAGAAGCCTCATTTGGAGGGTCGCCTGAGGGTGGGATCGAACCCGGGTCCCTGGTGCCATGAGGCAGCAGTGCTAACCACTGAGCCACTGTGCCGCCCTAATCCTTCTCAGCTCTACATCCGATACGGCACTTGTTTGAAATGTGACTGCTGTTGGGTGTGTGATGGGCAATCGGGTACACACAGCAAGATCCCAGCAAGCAGCGACATGGCCAAGTCGACTGTATTGAACGGCGCTGTTTGAGGGACAGGTAGAAGTGTGTTCCTAACTGAGTCACACATACCTGTTTGAGGGACAGGTCAGTGTGTTCCTCACTGCGACACAGGTACCTGTTTGACGGACAGGTGAGTGTGTTCCTCACTGCGACACAGGTACCTGTTTGAGGGACAGGTGAGTATGTTCCTCACTGCGACACACAT
>NW_025965732.1:25624-29937 GCF_021869965.1 Rhincodon typus | reverse complement strand
TATGTTCCTCACTGCGACACACATACCTGTTTGAGGGACAGGTGAGTGTGTTACTGGGACACAGGTACCTGTTTGAATCACTGCTGAACAGGTACATAGTCAGAGAAATCTCTCTCCCCTGTTGTCTTATCTGTCTCATGATTCTCGAATGGACAATGATCCTGAATGTTAGCAGAGACTGAATTAATATTTTTCAGTTCCCTGGCACTGCTATACTGTTCCATTGCACAACTGACTTCCCTACATTACCCGTTTGAACTCTTTCTTGAATCATTGCTGGCTCCTTCACATTTTGCAGAGTCTCTCTCCCTCTTTAAATAAACAAACCAGGGATTTTCCTGGCTAACTGTGTTGCAGACACATTCCAGGGCACATTTTGAGTGCTTTTAACTCACACTCACTTGCACGCTCACACACACACACTCATACGCGCACACACACTCACTTGCACTCATGCACACTCACGTGCACACACATACTCACACACACATGCGCGCACACACACACTCGCACTCACTTGCACACACAAACACATGCACACACATACAAAGACACTCAATCACACACATGCACACACACACACACTCACATACACACACATTCATACTCATGCACACACACACACTCTCGCACACACACGCATGCTCACACACACACGCATGCTCACACACACACTCGCTCGCTCACACACACTCGCTCACACATACACTTGCTCTCTCAATTCTCGTACACACACATAAACACACACATTCACCTACAAACACTCTCACATGCTCATACACATTCACACACATACACACACTCACTCACTAACTCACAAACACAGACACTTGCTCAATCTCACACAACTCTTTCTTGTAGACACACTATCGCATACACACGTGTACACTCACACTCACAAATTCTCTCACACACACAAACTCACACACACTATCTCACACACACTCATGCACACGCACTTTCTCTCTCTCTGTCACACACACACACACACACTCTCACACACACACTCACAGATACACTCTCACACACACTCTCACACACACTCTCACAAACACTCTCACACACACACACACTCACACACACACTCACACTCACACACTCACACTCACACACTCACACTCACACACTCACACACTCTCACACATACACACACTCTCTACCTCACATGGATAGAGGATTGGCTGACTGGCAGAAAGCGGAGAGCGGGGATAAACAGGATAATTTTTCAGGATGGCAGCCGGTGATTAGTGGAGTTCCGCAGGGGTCCGCGTTGGGACCACAGCTTTCGCGTTATACATTAACGATCTGGATGGAGAAACTGGGAGCATTGATACAGAGTTTGCAGATGACACAAAGATAGGCGGAGGGACAGGGAGCGTTAAGGAGGTGGGAGGCTGCAGAGAGGTTGTGTTGCAGCTGTACAAGGTGCTGGTGAGGCCACACCTGGAGTACTGTGTGCAGTTTTGGTATCCTTACTTGAGAAACGATGTACTGGCACTGGAGGGGGTGCAAAGGAGGTTCACTAGGTTGATTCCGGAGTTGAGGGGGTTGGCTTATGAGGAGAGACTGAGTAGATTGGGATTATATTCATTGGAATTCAGAAGATTGAGGGGGGATCTTATAGAAACATATAAAATTATGAAGGGAATAGATAAGATAGAAGTAGAGAGGATGTTTCCACTGGCAGGTGAAGCTAGGACAAGAGGGCATAGCCTCAAGATTAGAGGGAGCAGATTTAGGACTGAACTGAGAAGGAATTTCTTCATCCAGAGGGTTGTTAATCTATGGAATTCCTTGCCCAGTGAAGTAGTTGATGCTACTTCAGTAAATGTTTTTAAAAAAAAAGGTAGATTTTTTTTGAACAATAAAGGAATTAAGGGATACGGTGAGAACGCGGGTAAGTGGATCCGAGTCCACGAAAGGATCAGCCATGATCTTATTGAATGGCGGAGCAGGCTCGAAGGGCCAGATGGCCTCCTCCTGTTCCTAGTTCTTATGTTCTTATAAACGCAATGTTAGCATTCATTTCGAGAGGGCTAGAACACAAGAGCAGGGATGTACTGCTGAGGCTGTGTAAGGCTCCGGTCAGACCGCATTTGGAATATTGTGAGCAGTTTTGGGCCCCGTATCTAAGGAAGGATGTGCTGGCTTTGGGGGGGAGCAGAGGACGTTTACTTTGTCCCAGGGATGAAGGGTGCGTCATATGAGGAGTGGTTGAGGACTCTGGGTCTGTACTCGATGGAGTTTAGAAGGATGGGGTGGGGGATCTGATTGAAACTTACAGAATACTGAGAGGCCTGGATGGAGTGGACATGGAGAAGATGTTTCCATTTACAAGGAGAGACTAGGACCCGAGGGCACAGCCTCAGAGTGAAGGGACGGACTGAGATGAGGAGGAATTTCTTCAGCCAGAGTGTGGGGAATCTGTGGAACACATTGCCACAGGGAGCTGTGGAGGCTAAAGCATTGAGTGTCTTTAAGGCAGAGATAGACAGGTTCCTGATTGGTAAGGGGGGTCAAGGGTTACAGGGAGAAGGCACGAGAATGGAGTTGAGGAACATCTCAACCATGATCGAATGGCAGAGCAGTCACAATGGGCCAAATGGCCTCATTCTGTTCCTATGTCTTATGACCTCTCTCTCACACACACACACACACACTCTCTCACACACACATACACACACTCTCTCTCAAACACCCATTCTCTCTCTCTATCTCTCTCTCACACTCTCTATCACCTGCTCGCTGTCTCTCACACATGCACTCTTGCTCTCTCATGCACACTCACTCTCTATCTCATGCACACACACACTCTCTCACATTCACTCTCTCTCTTACGTTTTCTCTTACACACTGTCTCATACTCTCTCTCATTCACCCTCACTCTATCTCTCTTCCTGTCTCACTCACTCTCTCTCCCTCAGACACTCTCTCTCTCACACTCACACACACTCTCTCTCTCTGTCTCTCTCACAGTCACATACTCCCACGTAAACTGCAGCAAACACTGATGGCTCAGTCGCGGCCTTATTTAAATTTTAATCACCTCTCCATCCATTATTCAGCAGCGCTCTGCTTTCCATTGAGACACTTGGGGGCCCTGGGTGTGGGACGCTGCCAGAGCACAATAACAAAACGGCCCCATTCTGACACTAGCCCTCTCCCTGAAAACACTGGCCTTTAAACTGCTCTCCACCTCTCCCTGCCCCATTCCCTCTCTCCACACCACCGCCATCCCCTGTGGGTCTCTAACCACTCGGTTTCCCCCCATCCCTCTCCTTCATACTATCCCTCTCTGCATTCTCCCATCTCCCCCCATCCCTATCCCCCTCATTCACTCCTTGAACCCATCTCTCTCTCTCTCTCTCTCTCTGCTGTCGCCCTCCTGGTCTCTCCATTCCTCTCTCCCCAGTCTCTGAGCCTGTGTCTCTCCCTCTCTCTATCAAGAGGTTGTTCCCAAGAGGCCATTCAGCCCCTCCACTACATGTCCTGCCGGCAGCTTGAAAGAATAGACCACAAATGATTCCATCCTCTCTCACATTATACTGTTCACAATTTCAGTCTCCTGTGACTTTGACCCTCTCTCTCTCTCTTTATTCCTGTTTAATTTTCTCCTGCTACATCCTTCTCCTCCCCCCCACCACTGAAGGGGGCAAAATCACAGCAGAAGCAAAGTTGATTAAAACCCCTCCTTCTCCCCAGAAATCCTCCCAAACCGGGACTGATTCGCCCACACGGGCTCTGGAGACAAGGATGAGACAGGGAACTTGCTGTTAATTTATCCCAGACCCGTACAGTTTACACCGAAACAGAAACAGATCCCGAAAATGTTTACCAAGGATTTAACACTCACCTCATTCCTGGTTGCTTGGCAATCCCTCTGTCCAGTTCCAGCTTCTTCACCAACCCCCCCCGCACCCCCAACACACACACACACACACACACACACCCACCCCCCACTCCTGGGGTCAGTTGGTTTGGATCCACAGCAGGTCTCTCCTTTGTGAGATCTCTCTTTCCCGTTCTTCACATAAACCTCTTTATAAAGGCAGAGGTCCGTCTGCAAATCCGCACTCAATCACATTCTGACACACACACACACACACTCTCTCTCTCTCTCTCTCTCCCCAACACACACAGGGACAGGGTGAGGGACAGGGTCACGGAGAGGGTGAGGGACAGGTTGAGGGAGAGGGACAGGGACAGGGAGAGGGTGAGATGTGGGTTTATTGATCAGGGAAAGGCTATCAATCTCTCGCCTGCTCTCTGCAATCGCTCTCAGATACCACACCACCACCCCCACCTCTCCCTTT
>NW_025965732.1:23677-25124 GCF_021869965.1 Rhincodon typus | reverse complement strand
ACTCAGCAGGTCTGGCAGCATCTGTAGAGAGAGAAACAGAGTTAATGCTTTACAGGTCCAGAGTTTGGGTCACTGGACATGAAGCATTAACTCTGTTTCTCTCTCCACAGATGCTGCCAGACCTGCTGAGTTTTTCCCAATGATTTCTGTTTTTGTTCAATCATCGAATCCCGACGGTGTGGAAACAGGCCCTTCAGCCCAACAAGTCCACACAAACCTTCAGAGCACCCCACCCAGACCCATCCCCCGATAGCCCACATAATCTATACATCCCTGGGCACTATGGGACAATTTAGCACGGCCAATCCACCCTAACCTGCACATCCCTGGGCACTATGGGGCAATTTAGCACGGCCAATCCACCCTAACCCGCACATCCCTGGGCACTACAGGACAATTTAGCACGGCCAATCCACCCTAACCTGCACATCTTTGGACTGTGGGAGGAAACCGGAGCACCCGGAGGAAACCCACGCAGACACGGGGAGAATGTGCAAACTCCACACAGACAGTTGCCCGAGGGTGTGATCGATCTCGGGTCCCTGGCACCGTGAGGCAGCAGTGCTAACCACTGAGACACCGTGCCGCCCATAAGTCGGAATCTAAGTCTTATCTCCATATAATAAAGGCATCTGGAACTACCGATGCAGACTCTCGGGCCTAGCCACGGCTTTGGCCTGAATTCTCGGTCAGCCCGCAAGTCTCGCATCGATCGCCGGGAGCAGCCCCGTTCTCAGTGTCACCGACGCTGCCGATTGCCAAGAGGGGCCCGGGAGGAACAGCGCCCCCTGCTTGCCGCCATCTTGGACCCACCGGGAGGGCTGCCAACACTCCACGCACAGCCTGCTTTCTCTGCCGTGCCAATTAACCCACCGCCCAAGGCTTTAGGGAAAAGGAGAGCAGCGAAAAAGAAAGGAGATAAAGGTGAGAAGTAAAGAAAAGAAAGAACGCAGACCAGCCTCAGGCTCAGAAGCCCCCGCATGGCTCTGGTACTCTGCCGCCATTTTGTCACGACAGGTTTCACGGCCTTAGCACTCCCTATCCAAAGAAACTCTTGCTCACGTTGTGGGTCTAGCAGCAAAGCCCTAGAAACCCGTGGAAAAGGTGACAGTTGTCTGTTAGTTAAGGGGTAGTTGGGGTGAGTACTTGATTGGGAGTATCCATATGGGGAACAGGCCAACAATGAGTTTGGGACTGGCAGCGTGTGGTATGGAATAAAATTGTGTGTGTACCTGGGCTCTCTGTAACCCACTGGCATCGATCGACATCCCTCCCACACTCCCCCACCCCCTCCCCACCCAGTGCCGCTCTCTTAAATCTACGTCCCCACACACCCTCGACCCCCGTAAGCCCTTGCACCATCAGCAAATGGAACCCACTTCTCTTTCTCGACCTTATCCAAACACGTCACCATGGTGACCCCCTCCATCGCCTTCGCTCCGAGGAG
>NW_025965732.1:19553-19934 GCF_021869965.1 Rhincodon typus | reverse complement strand
TGTGTGTGTGAGTGCGTTTGCGTGTGTTTTTGAGAGTGCTTGTGTGTGTGAGTCTGTGTTTCTGTGTGTGTGTGTGTGTGTGTCTGTGTGTGTGTCTGTGTATGTGTGTCTGTGTGAATGTGTGTGTCTGTATGTGACTGTGTGTGTGTTTTTGTGTGCGTGTGTCTGTGTGTGTGTGTCTATGTGTGTGTGTGAGTGTGAGTGTGTATGAGTGTGAGTGTGCATGTCTGTGTGTGTGAGTGTGTGTTTGTGTGTTTGTCTGTGTGTGTGTGATTGTGTGTGCGAATGTGTGTTTGTGTGTGTGTCTGAGCGTGAGTATGTGCGTCTGTGTGTGTCTCTGTGTGTGTGCCTGTGAGAGAGAGTGTGTGTCTGTGTGTGTGT
>NW_025965732.1:17765-18029 GCF_021869965.1 Rhincodon typus | reverse complement strand
TGAGAGAGGGAGATTGTGTGTGTGTGTGTGAGTGTCAGTGTGTGTGTTTGTGTGTGTGAGTGTGTGTTTGTGTGTGTGTGTGAGTGTGTGTGTGTGTGTGATAGAGAGAGTGTGTATTTGTGTGTGTGTGTGAGAGAGAGACTGTGAGAGTGTGTGTGTGTGTGTCTGTGTGTGTGTGTGTGTGTGTGTGTATGTGTGTGTGTGTTTGTGTGTGTGCGCGTGTGTGTGTATTTGCGTGTGTGTGTATTTGCATGTGTGTGTGTG
>NW_025965732.1:10270-15759 GCF_021869965.1 Rhincodon typus | reverse complement strand
ACACAGCAGGCCAAGCAGCATCAGAGGAGCAGGAAAGCTGGCGTTTCGGGCCTAGACCCTTCTGCCCTAAATGTCAGCTTTCCTGCTCCTCTGATGCTGCTTGGCCTGCTGTGTTCATCCAGCTCTACACCTTGTTATCTCAGATTCTCCAGCATCTGCAGTTCCTACAATCTATGGAATTGACTTGATCTTTTTGCATATTTCAATAAATACTGGTGAGACTTTTGAGCAAAGGAGTTTCTTCTTGATTCTAAAACCGAGGAACTGAGAAGTCGAGGTTATCAATTTAACCCCATTCTCCACTTTGAGTAACTGCATGAAATGGCTGTCAGCTTCATCATTTCATTGCACTCTGATAATAAAGCATTCTTGATTTCAAAGCGATGTACTTTGTACTTTTATACAAGTTGCTATTATTTGCGAGTGAGACAGTTTTACTTGCATTTCAGTTTTTTTCATTCCCGTGTCCTTCACAGAATGCTCCCCTCTGTTGACATAGCCAAATATAGAATCACTATGTCAGTAATCAACGGGGCAATGTCTGTGGTCTGCTAAACTCTGACGTAATATTGTGTCCACTTACCTATTCTGTAGATTGGTGTGGCTGAATCTTTACGTAAATAGAGAACAAAACTTTGTGTTTTAAGAAAAAAGCAATACAATTTGAATGTTTAAATATGTATCTGAAGATAGTTGTATTTCAAGACAGTGCATTTACATAGAAAAATTGGTTCTGCCTGTCGCTTGTTGCTGGTAGATTCTGTCAAACAGGTGTTGTTACTGCAGTTTTTGATTCTTATAATCTGTTATCATAATTGCTGTTCTCCTGTGATTCTCAATGGGATGATGCTAAATATTTCATTTTTAAACTCTTTCATGCTTCGAATTTGATGACCTAGCAGAAACGGGACAAAGTCTTAATCACATTAGCCCACACAAGTCACCACAAAATTTCCACCAAAGGTATGCTATCTCTTCACATTTTGAGCTGTCATTTTATGTTAAAATGAACCGCCTTTGTAACATCAATTCAAATGTAATTAATATTTGTTAATTGTATGGAATATCAAACTTACTAATCTTTTTGTTGTCTAATGCAATGAAGCACCAAGTGTAGAGTGAGCATTTTCTTGAACTCATTTTCCCCAATAATCTTGTAATGGAGAATATAAAATGTAGAAACTTGAATGAAGTAGAACTAGGGAATCGGAATTTAAAAATAAGAGGTTGCCAATTTAAGATCAAGATGAGGAGATTCCTTTTTTTTTCCTCAGAGTTGGAAGTCTTTGGAATTTTCTTCTGCAAAGGCAGTTGATGCAGAATCTTTATATATTTTGGAGGCAGAGGCAGATATTGGAAATATACAGGAATGTAGGGTTAAAGTTAAAATCGGCTCAACCACAATCTTGTTGAGTAGCAGATCAGGCTTGAATGGCCTGTGCTCCAATTTCCTATGTTCCTGTAGTATCTTTCCTACCACTTGTATCAAGCGTGACAGTTCTGCAGCTCCTCTGTCTGTCTTGTCTCCCTTTTTAAAAAAAAAATCAGCTGTCATTCCTCATGGATGCTAACATTATACCCAATGAATTTCTGAAGAAGTCAAGAGAGGAGTATATTAGGCAGTTTAAAACAAAGTGCTGGAGAAACTAGATATGGCAGTATCTGTGCAGAGAGACTGTGTTTCTCTTATTTGTTTGCAGAGACATTCAATATAAAATTTGATGCATTGTCTTACTGTATCGGTCAGAGCTTTATCAGCTTCTGTTACTTTCACACCGTGCCCAGACCTGCTGAGTTTCTCCAGCACTTTTGCTTTCATTTCAGATTTCCAGCATCTGCAGTATATTGCTTTTATTCAATGGTATACAAGATAAAGTTGATATCTGTAGAAATCCCTAAGCACATAATCACAAAAGGTGATCGATGTTACCCCCCCAAAGTTTTAAAAGCAAAGAATAATCTAGAGAATGGCACTTGAAGGCTAGGTTTGCCCTGATAGAAGCTCAGTTTCGATCAAGATTAATTTGAACCATATCTTGCAATGCCTAGAGTGTAAGTGGTTTTAACTGTGTACAACAATGGGAATTAAAATTACATTAGAATCACAGTTTCACATGTATCTCCTCCATTAAATTCAGTCAAATCCTTCATTACTACCTTTTTAAGAATAGATGGCCAAAGTAAGAACACTCTATAATTTAGTTTCTCTTTTGATAATTGCAGTTTGATCAAAATAAACTCAATTTCTCATGATGAGGAAGCAACACCTTCTCAGCAGAAAAATGCTTCAAATCTGCAACATGCTAGAGAACCAGCAAAGCAAGCAGCTGGTGTGAAACTGACAGAAGCTGATAAAGCTCTGACTGGTAGGGTAAGGAAATTCATCAATCATTACATCTGATTCCTCAACATACAATGAGAGAAACGCTACCAATAAATCCAGATGCTGAGTTAGTCACTGCACAAATTAGGGGAGATGGTAATTTTTTTTATTCACTCATGGGATGTGGGTGTCACTGACTAGGCCATCATTTGTTGCCCATCCCTAATTGCTCAGAAGGCAGTGAAGAAACAACCACATTCCTGTGGGTCTGGAGTCACATGTAAGCCAGACCACGTAAGGATGGCAGTTTCTTTTCCTGAAGGACATCAGTGAACCAGGTGGGTTTTTCCAATACTTGATAATGAATTCATAGTCATCATTAGACTGTTAGTTCCAGATTTTTATTGAATTCAGATTCCACCATCTGGCATAGCAGAATTCGAACCTGGGTCCCCTGAAAGTCACCTGGGTCTCTCAATGAACAGTCCAGTGATAATACCACAAGGCCGTTGGCTCCCCATGTAATGTAATATTACTGGACTATTGTTATTGTTCGTGGATTCAAATTCCATCACAGCAGGTACATGGGAACTCCACCACTTGCACACCCTTCTGACCAGGAACTTTATTGCCATTCCTTCCACTGTCACTGGGTTAACATCTTGGAAATTCCTGTTTGTGTCCCTGCGTCCCAAAGATAGCAGCGCTTGAAGAGGGCAGCTGAACACCATCTTGTACAGGGCAATCAGGCTTTGGCAGTGAGTGCTGACCTAGGCAGCAACACCCAAGTCCTGTGAACAAATTGGAAGGGGGAGTATCCTTCAATCAGTATTCAACACGAAGATCACAATCCTCACTCATTCATGCACCCAAGAATGACGGCGCTTCAAGGTGGCAGCTTACCGCTATCTCCTCAAAGGCAATTAGGGGTGGATGACAAATGCTGGCTTATTCAGTGATGAAAATCGTTTTGTATCTTTTTTTTTTAAAGGATTGTTTAAGACCTCATCATCACCTTCTAGCCTTTTGTTGCAGGAGACTGTCTAACTCCTGAGCATCTAATTGATGCTCTCAATGATACTTGTTGATGGGTTTGCCAAATAGTACACTTTTAATGTTAGAGAAGAACCGAGCATCCCTGTGTCTCAGCAGTTACTGAGGATGAAAATCCATTTATTTTAATGTATACTTGAAAAGGCACTATTTGCTACTTAAAAATGTACTTGGTTTCATGATTCTTAACTAAATAAAGTTCATGTCCTGGAAACTAAATATTTTGCTAGCTTGGTTGGCATTTGTTTAATAGACTAGATTATGTATGTCTATATCACATTTTTACTATTTACCTTCAAAATTCATATAAATAGGTGTCTAGTTTATTTTAAATTGGCTGACTTGGATGGAAAAATTATTTGCAGTGATGCTGGTCTTTCTCCTGTAGAATCTCATTCAGAGCCATAAGATGAAAATCAACCCTGTTTGGTTTCTGAAATAGGTTTCAGTAATTTCCGTCCACTTCCTGGTGGGCAGAGGTACATATCATTAACTTGGAAATCTGTCACCAGTCAGAGGACGGTCAAATGGCTTTATTTTCAACTAAAACTGGGAGTAGTATAGGCAGTTTAGTCATCTGTTTATCATACAATCTCTATTAATATATTATCTTCTCCATACTTGAATCTTCCAAGGATGTAATCCTGTGTTTAGTTTTATCACACTTGATAAAGTTGAGGTACTGCATTTTCACCTCTCTCATCGGCAAAACTAAAAGCTAATAGAATTCCTCACATGAGTGAAATATTTTTCCATGTTGGGTGTGACCCTGAGGTTATTAAATAAGTATCCTTTGTTTTATGACTTTGCATTTTCTCACGACATAATTGTTCACTTACAATTTTTATCCTTTTCACTAAGTTTTTTTGTTTTTTTTTCCCCAAATATTTCAGGTAAAATTCTCAGTTTTCTGGGCATATATGAAGGCGATTGGGATCTGCATTTCTTTCTGCATTGTTCTTTTCTACCTATGCCAACATGTAGCGTCCTTGTCCTCTAATTACTGGTTGAGTTTATGGACGGACGATCCAGTTGTTAATGGGACCCAGCAACATACTTCACTCAGACTGGCAGTGTATGGCGCACTCGGACTTGCTCAAGGTTTGTTTAAAAAGTAAAATAGACTTTGATTTGCAATGTAATATAAAGCATGCCAAAAAAGTTACTAATTCTGAAAATATGTTGAGTTCAATTATATGTTTTAATCCAGGGCATTTTGACCATGATCGGATTATTGCATATACTTTAAGTACTTTAATTTCAAAACTTTTTGCTTTTTAAGGCTAGGATTCTATTAATAACACCTGCAATAATATCCTAACATGTAATGAAACCCACTAGGTTGTGTAAAATTGGAAGCAACACATTTTTACATTCTCCAAAATAGTAACGCAAACGGATAATTAATTTTAAAAAAATGTATTCATAGAATGTGTGTGTTGCTGGCTAGCCCATCACTTATTGCTCTTCCTTAATTGCCATGGAGAAGATGGTAGTGAGCTACATTCTTGAACTAGTGCATTTTTTGGTGTAGGAACTCCCTTGAAATCTCATTTATCTCCCCCTCCCACTGTTGACCACCAATGCCCTTTTTGGTTTCCTGTTCTTAATGGTACATCTGCAGATATTTGATTCCTCAACTGTATAGTCATTCTGTGCTCCATCCTTGATATTTTTTCTGGGAAAGAATTCCAGTGTTTCTCTTCTATAGTCCTTGTCTTTACTGTTTAAAATCTGTAAGAATGCAAACCTTTTGGCACACAACTTGCTTAACCATCCATTGCCAGATTTGGTTAAATGTGATATCAAATTCTACTGGACCCCATGCTCCTTTGTCTGCCAAACTGACTTCTATCCTAGGATCATTCCAGAGAGCAAGGGCAACCATTGGCTTTGTTTCTGTACTACCATCCATCGCCTCAAATGCCTTCATCTCTACTTTTTCAAGTTTTTAAAAGCAAGTATGAGGAGTTCATGGATTCGTTCATTACAGAGATAGGGACTTTATTTACGATAACGTGGTGTAGAGCTGGATGAACACAGCAGGCCAAGCAGCATCAGAGGAGCAGGAAAGCTGATGTTTCGGGTCTGGACCCTTCTTCAGAAAATCTTT
>NW_025965732.1:5794-9770 GCF_021869965.1 Rhincodon typus | reverse complement strand
CTGCCCTCACTTTCACCTGGTCTATCTCTGACTCCTCCCTTCCCTTCTTCGACATTTCTGGTTCCATTTCTGGGGATAGACTGGCCACTAATATCCATTACAAACCCACCGACTCCCGCAGCTACCTGGACTATACATCCTCACACCTCACTTCCTGTAAAGACTCCATCCCATTCTCTCAGTTCCTCTATGTCGTATATGTTCATATGAGGCCAACTTCAACAAGGGAGCCTCTGAAATGTCCACCTTCTTCCTCAACTGAGGATTCCCCAGCTCCGTTGTCGACAGGGCCCTCAATTGGGTGCAACCCATCTCCTGCACTTCCGCCCTCACCCCTTCTCTTCCCTCCCGCAACAGCGATAGGGTTCCCCTTATCCTCACCTACCATCCCACCAGCGTCCACATCCAGAAGATCATCAGATGCCATTTGCGCCACCTCCAGCAAGAAGCCACCACCAGACACATACTCCCCTCCCCTCCCTTGTCCACCTTCTGCAGGGACCGTTCCCTCCGGGACACCCTGGTCCACACTTCCTTCACCCCCAACACCTCCCCACAGCCCTACGGCACCTTCTTTACTCAGAGAGTAGTAAGGGCCTGCCTGCAAAAATAGTAGACTTGCCGACTTTAAGGGCATTTAAATGGTCATTGGATAAACATATGGATGATAATGGAATAGTTTCGGTTAGATGGGCTTCAGATTGGTTTCACAGGTCGGCGCAACATCGAGGGCCGAAGGGCCTGTACTGCGCTGTCATGTTCTATGTTCTATGTTCCCCTGTAACCGGCGAAGGTGCAACACCTGCCCGTTTACCTCCTCCCTCCCCACTATCCAAGGGCCCAATCATACCTTCCAGGTGAAGCAACACTTCACCTGCACTTCCCAGAATCTAGTCTACTGCATTCGCTGCTCACAATGTGGTCTCCTCTACATTGGGGAAACGAAGCGTAGACTTGGCGACCGCTTCGCAGAACATCTACGTTCTGCTCACAAAAAAGACCCGGAACTACCTGTTTCCTGTCACTTTAACACACCACCCTGCTCCCTGGCCAACGTCTCTGTCTCTGGCTTGTTGCAATGTTCCAGTGAAGCTCAACACAAGCTGGAAGAACAACACCTCATTTTCCACTTGGGGACCCTGCAGCCCTCCGGACTCCATATCGAGTTCAATAACTTTAGGGCTTGAGGCACCTTCTCTCAAGACCCTACCCCAACCCCCACACATCAGGCCTTATTATCACATGATCTACTATAACCACTAACAGCCCTAGGCTGACCATTACTCAATTATCTGTCTGTCCAGTGGTCTTTCTCTCTTTCTCCAGACTCCAACTTCAACCTCCTTCCTCCTCCCCCTACCCCTATCTTCAGCAAATGTAACACCTTTGCCTGGTTAGAATCAGTAATGAAAAAAAACCTGAAACATACCTGCTGAGTTTTTTGAGCAATTTCTCCTCTTTTTAGATGGAAGTGGTCATGGATTTGGAAGGTACTATCAACTTTGGTGAATTTTTTGTAGATGGTACACACTGCTGCTACTGAGCATCGGTGGTGGAGGGAGTGGATTCTTGTGGATGTGGTGCCAATCAAGCGGCTGCTTTGTCCTGGATGGTATTGAGCTTCTTGAGTGTTGATGGGGCTGCACCCATCCAGGCAAGTGGGGAATATTCCATCACACTCCTGACTTGTGCCTTGTGGATGGTGGACAGGCTTTGAGGAGTCAGGAGGTGTGATACTCGCCTCAGTATTCCCAGCTTCTGGCCTGTTCTTGTAGCCCCTGTGTTTATGTGGTGAGTCCAGTTGAGTTTCTGGTCAATGGTAACCCCCAGGATGTTGATAGTGGGGTATTCAGTGATGGTAACACCATTGAATGTCAAGCGACAGTGGTTAGATTGTCTCTTATTGGTGAAGGTCATAGCCTGGCATTTGTGTGGCACGAATGTTACTTGCCACTTTTTAGGTCAAGCCTGGATATTGTCCAGATCTTGTTGCATGTGAACATGGACTGCTTCAGTATCTGAGGAGTCACGAATGGTGCTGAACATTGTGCAAACGTTACATTCTCTCCCCCACTTCTTTTATTCTCCTATTTTTGTTCTCTATTCCCATGTCCCATGTTTAGGCCATAAGAGCATAAGATATATGAGTCGAATTGGGCTCTTCAGTCCACCGGGTCTGGTCTGCCATTCAATCATGACTGATATATTTCTCAAGCCCATTGTCCTGCCTTCTCCCTGCAATCCTTCATCCCATTACTCATCAGAAACCTATCTATCTCTGCCTTAAATACACTCAATGACTTGGCCTCCACAGCCTTCTGTGACAATGAGCTCCACAGATTCACCACCCTCTGGCTGAAGAAGTTTCTCCTCACATCAGTTCTAAAGGGTCACCCCTTCACTCTGAGGCTGTGCCCTTGGATCCTCGGCTCTCCTACCGGTGGAAACATATTCCCCACATCCACTCTATCCAGGCCTCTCAGAATTCTGCAAGTTTCAGTCAAATCCCCCTCTTCTTTGTAAACTCCATCAAGTACAGGCCCAGAGTTCTCAACCATTCCTCATACAACAAGTCCTTCATCCCCGAGATCATTCTTGTAAACTTCCTCTGGACTCCCCCCAGTAGTGTGACCAGAGCTGTATCCAGCCTCAGCAGCACATCCCTGTTCTCGTATTCTAGCCCTCTTGAAATGAATGCTAACATTACATTTGCCTTCCTAACTGCCAACTGAACCTGCCTGTTTGCCTGAAGAGAATCCTGAACTAGGACTCCCAAGTCCCTTTGCACTTCAGATTTCCAAAGCCTTTCCCCATTTAGAAAATAGTCCATGCCTCAATTTTTCATACCAAAGTGTATAACCTCACACTTTCCTACATTGTGTTCCATCTGCCACTTCTGTACCCACTCTCCCAGCCTGTCCAAATCCTTCTGCATTCCCCTCACTTCCTCAACACTATCTGTCCCTCCACCTATCTTTGTGTCATCTACAAACTTAGCAACAATGCCCTCAGTTCCTTAGTCCAGATCGTTAATCTCTAACGTGAATAGTTGTGGTCCTAACACTGGTCTCTGCGGAACTCCACCAGCTGCCATCCTGAAAAAAAACCCTTTAACCCCACTCCCTGCCTCCTGCCAGTCAGCAAACCATCTATCCATGCCAGACTCTGAGTCAGTTCTGTCCCTGAGAGATGGTCACTCTGTCTGGGTTCTGTGCAGTCAGTCAGTGAGACTCAGGGCCACATTGTGTGACAAGCTGATTGGCCGCTGGAGGGTTTTCTGGAACAGTCAGAGATTGCTGTTGCTCTGTGTTTGGTAGCGGCCTGTTAATTTGAGTGGTGATTAGTTGCTGATTACCTTACACTCCTGAACAGCTGGCTCTCGCTTTCGAGAGATGCTGAACTCAATCTTTCTCAATTAGAGAGGCACAAACACACAGCTATTACTCACCAATAATTGCACCATTGTCCTCTTGTTTCGCAACTAAATCAGCTGGGGTCTTTGTGAAGATGTGTGTACAAAGTATCAGTAAGTGCATTTTCAAATCAGCTAATCACAGCTCAGGTACTTCACAATGTTCAGTGGCAAATTCCTCTCCAACGCAAGCATAAAGACTTATTTTTATTTCTGAGCTGCTCACATCTTCCTCCTCCAAGGTTAGAGTTTGTGTCTGTGTGTGTGTGTTTGTGTGTGTATATGTGTGTTTGTATTTATGTGTGTATTTGTGTGTGTGTTTGTGTTCGTGTGTGTGTGTTTATGTGTGCGTGTTTGTGTTTGTGTGTGTGTGTGTGTGTCTGTGTTTGTGTGTGCGTGTGTGTGTGTGCGTGTGAGTGTGTGTGTGTGTCTGTGTGTGTGTGAGTGTGTGTCTGTGTGTGTGTGTGTCTGTGTGTGTGTTTGAGTGTGTGTGTGTGTCTCTGTGTGTGTCTGTGTCTGTCTGTGTGTGTGTGTGAGTGTGTGTGTGTGTGCGCGTGAGTGTGT
>NW_025965732.1:1563-5294 GCF_021869965.1 Rhincodon typus | reverse complement strand
CACAAGCTATTTATTGGCTTTGAGCAGATTGCTCTTTACCTCTGTCTCAATCTCTCTTCGTTTAAAAAAAAGGACTAACTACACCCTTTACAGACATAACATTACACATATTTACTATTATTATAGTAATACGACATTACTATAATGTGAAACATAGGTGGCACGGTGGATCAGAGGTTAGCACTGCAGAATCACAGCACCATGGACCTGGGTTTGATTCCACCCTCGGGTGTCTGTCTGTGTGGTGTTTGCACGCTCTTCCTGTATCTGTGTGGGTTTCCTCTGGGTGCTCTGGTTTCCTCCCACAGTCCAAAGATGTGCAATTTAGGTGGATTGGCCATGTTAAATTACCCATGGTGTCCAGGGATGTATAGGTTAGGTGCGTTAGCCATGGGAAATGCAGGGTTGCAGGGAAAGAGTTGGAGGATGGGCCTGGTGGGATGCTCCTCAGAGGGTGAGTGTGGACTTGTTGGGCTGAATGGCCTGTTTCCACACTATAGGGATTCTATTCTATGAAGTGTAGAGGATAGTCTTGTGTTTTTTCCTGCTAACTGATTTCTACAGTAGGAACTGCAGAAATATTGCCATGTTTTCCAGTAATTATTCAGAATTGAGATAGCTGGAGCTGTATAAGATCAGAATTGTTTGGGACAGGTGCATGTTGTACATGGGAATATATCTATGATTTGCCACGAGTGATTGTAAATGATATGCACTCTGACAGTCTGAATTGGAAGCCTCAATGGACAGAGGAGAGCAATTGTCAACACAATGAAGCCTGTTGTGATTGGCGGGAGAACTGTAAATAGGAATCACAACAATACAACATGGATTAAACGAAGCTGAAAATGATGCAAGAGCATTGAAAACAAACAATAGGGGGCGCATTCTGCCACTCTTTCGGAATTGGACCTCTCTTTGTGTTTTCATGCACAATGCCAAGTGATTGTAGAGTCATACAGCAGGGAAACAAGATGCTTTGGTCCAACATGCCCACACTAATCAGACATCCCAATCTGACCTAGTCCCATTTGCCAGCATTTGGCTCATATCCCTCTAAACTCTTCCTATTCATATACCCCAGCCTTTTAAACATTATGATTGTGGTGTTTGGTTGGGAATTCCATATTTAGCTGTAGTCTGGAGAGCCATAAGCGTTGCTGTCCTTTAGAGAGAGATTATTGGTTGTATAGCTTGAGGGTCACAACTTTACATCAAGATTGGGCGAAGGTGAAGAGATGGGATCCCACGACAGACTAAAGGCTGTCCTGCGATTGGCCCAGCTCTATAAGCAGCATTCTGCTCGAACCTCTATCCATGAGCTCCAGTCAACTTGGAGTTAGATTGTTTCCTGTTTAATCTTTTGGAGAGCCTTACAGTCTTTTTAATCGTTATTTTTACCTGGGCTTTGTGTAGATGAGTGGCAAGTTATATTCACTACACTCTTGTTCTCTTTTCCCCTCCAATTCATTCTCTCTATATGCCCCTTCTCTCTAATTCCTCCCTTCATCTCTATTCACCTGCCTTTCTCTATCTCTCCCCATCTCTTTCTATCCCCCTCTCTCTATCCTCTCCCTCTCTCTTTTCCTGTCTCTCTCACTCTCTCTCAGTATCCCTCCCGCACTTTCTATCTCTTCTGCTCTCCCCCTATCATGCTCTCTATCCCTCCTTCTGTGTCTATCCCTCCCAATCTCTCTCTGTCCATCTCTGTCTCTCCATCACTATCCCTTATTGTATCCCTCCCTCACTCTCCAACTCCCCCATTCTCTCTTTCTGGCACACTTGCCTTCATTGCTCAGTCCTTTGAGTATAGGAGTTGGGATGTCATGTTGAGGTTGTACAGGATGTTGGTGAGGCCTCTTTTGGAGCACTGTGTCCAGTTCTGGTCACCCAGTTATTGGAAGGATATTTTTTAATCTGGAGAGGGTTCAGAAGAGATTTACCAGGATGTTGCTGGCTATGAAGGGTTTGAGTTATAAGGAGAGGCTGGGACTTTTTTCACTGGAGCGTAGGAGGTTGAGGGGTGACATATTGGAGGTTTATAAAATCATGAGGGGTATAGATAAGTTGATTGGCAGTTGTCTTTTCCCTAATTTGGAGGATTTCAAGACAAGGGGGCATATTTTTAAGGTGAGAGGAGAAAGATTTAAAAAAATACATGAGGGGCAACTTTTTTACATAGAGAATGGTTGGTGTGTGGAATGAACTGCCAGAGGAAGAGATGGATGTGGGTACAGTTAGAACATTTAAAAGATATTTGGAGAAGTACATGAAAAGGAAAGGTTTGAAGGGATATGGGACAAGTGCAGGCAAGTGGGACTAGTTTAGTTTTGGATTATGTTCAGCATGGACCAGTTGGACCGAAGGGTCTGTTTCTGTGCTGTATGGCTCTATGATTCTTGAACCTGGTCTATCATATAGTAGGATCATGGCTGATCTTCAACCTCACTACACACTCCCACCTTCCTGTTTTATCCCTAACTTCCCATCAGATCCCAGTATATATTGCCCTCTGTTGGGGGTATATTCAATGATGGGGCAGCATTGAGCCTCAGGAGGAGGATATTCCTGAGGGAAGGAAAGCCTCCTCATTGCAATCTAAAATGTCCGCCTCCTCATCATGGTGGCGTGACCTCTTAGTGCTCATTTCTCCAGCCTGTGAAGCTGGAAAACAGCCTTTGTCTCCTCCCACCTCTCCCCCCCGCCCTACTGGTCAGACACACTCGGATATTTAATGTTTCGGTGAGATGTCTTCACAAATTTGAAGAGCATTAACAGCCCTGCCCAACCCTCCCTCATTGGGCAATAGCCGATCCCACCAGAGAGTCTGACAAATCAGAATTCAGGAGGTCACAACTGTACACAGTACTCCAGGTCCTGTCAAACTAGATGGGCTGATTGGCCTTCCTTCTACCTGTTTTCCACACTTTTGTACCCCAACTCCCCTACAATTAATGGCTAATTATTCAATTGATGACACAATGGAGGATCAACAGAATGAAAAGTGGCAAAATCATAAGTATCTGATTGATGTGAGTGTTTCTTTTATTCATTGGTCAAACGTGGGTTTCCCTGCCCTGTCCCTAGTTGCCCCATTGAGAAAATGGTGAAGAGCTGCTTTTGTGAACCACTGCAGCCCATGTGCCGTAGGTAGACCCACAATGCTGTCAGTGGGCATGTCTGTGTGGGCCTGTATGTGAGAGAGAATGTGTGCGTGCATTCATGAGTGAGAATGAGAGAGTGTGTGCATAAGTGTGTGTGTGAGAGAGAGTGTGTATGCCTGTATTTCTACAAGTGTGTGTGTGTTTTAAGTGCGTGTGTGTGTATATGTTCGTGTGTGAGTGCACACAAGTGAGTGTGAGCGCGTGTATCTGTGTGTGGTTGTGCAGATGTGTATGTGTCACTGTGTGTGTCTCTGTGTGTGTGTATGTATGTGTGTCTGTGTGTGTGTGTCAGTCTGTGTGTGTGTGTGCGTGTGTATGTATGTGTGTGTATCTGTGTCTGTGTGTGTGTGTGTGTCTGTGTATGTGTGTGAGTGTCTGTGTGTGTGTATCTATGTGTGTGTGTGTATCAGTGTGTGTATGTGTCTCTGTGTGTGTGTGTGTGTGTATCTGTGTGTGTCTGTGTGTGTGTATCTGTGTGTGTGTCTGTGTGTGTGTGTGTGTGTATATCTGTGTATGTGTCTGTGTGTGTGTGTGTGTGTCTGTGTCTGTCTGTGTCTGTGTGTGTGT
>NW_025965732.1:0-469 GCF_021869965.1 Rhincodon typus | reverse complement strand
TGTGTGTGTGTCTGTGTGTGTGTCTGTGTGTGTGTGTGTCTGTGTGACTGTGTGTGTGTCTGTGTGACTCTGTGTGTGTGTGTGTGTGTGTCTGTGTGATTGTGTGTGTGTGTGTGGGTGTGTGTCTGTGTGACTGTGTGGGTGTGTCTGCGTGTGTGTGTGTCTGCGTGACTGTGTGTGTGTCTGTGTGTGTGTGTCTGTGTGACTGTGTGTCTGTGTGTGTGCGTGTGGTTGTGTGTATAACTTGTGCCAGTGATGTTGATGATGGGACTCTGTGCTGAGTAGATCCCAGATGATCACCTGCAGGGATACAGTGTGTGGCCGGCTGAGGGGACCACACCGACAGTGATCATGCAGGATGGACCGGGGGTGACGGGAGCGGATTTCATTCTGTACGTGAAGGCAGCAGAGACCAGGAAGTGTCGCCAGCAGGTAAGGACAGAGGGAGTTACAGACCGGAATCTAATCG
>NW_025965731.1:121193-143563 GCF_021869965.1 Rhincodon typus | reverse complement strand
CAAGGAAACACAATCATCTGCAAATTCCCCTCCAAGTCACACGTAATCCTGACTATGAACTATAATGCTGTTCTGTCATTGTCACTGGGTCAACATCCTGGAACTCTCTTCCTTACAGCACTTGGGAGAATGTACAGCTCAAGGACTGCAGCAGTTGAAGAAAGCAGCTCATCACCACTTCTTCCAGGCCAATTAGAGCTGGGCAATAAATGTTGACCTAGCCAGCAATACACACATCCCATGAACAAATATGTTATGGTTACTATTGCCAAAATGTTCCTTGGCCTTTCCTTCTGTACTCTGCTTTGGTCCATCCCCCATAAATGGATCCAGTGGCAAGTCTTCCTTTCTAATTTTAGACAGATTAGGTTAGAAAGAAGTCCTAGACCTCTTATCAGAATTTGATTGCCCTTTCTCTTAAGCTATCTCATCTGTCCAATTAATATCAAGGATTTGAAATTTCCCAGGATTATTATTCTATGATTTGTTATTCTGATCTCTAATTATTCTGCATATATTTTTCCCTTTCTCTATTGGATTATCTGTAGATCACACCTGTTAATGTGATAGATTCTTTATCCATAACAATTATACTGTTGATTTGCTATTAGCTGTGCCATTTTTCATTCTGCCATTATGTAACCCCAAATAAATTCACCTATTTCACCCCCCCTCTCCATCAGTTCTACATAGGTTACACTCCGCAATGTTTACGTCTGAAACCTGATTTTGCAGTAGCTGTCCCTCAGTAATCCCTAATATTTCTGCTTCCTCCCAATTCATGATTGTAATCAGTTCCCCTGTTTTACTTTGTACACTGTGAACTGCTGGACAGATACTTTATTTCATTCTGAGAACTGAGCATATATTGAGGAAAATTATGGATTGCAATATTCTTTGTTAATATCGTACCGCAATGCATTTCTCAAATGCTGTGATCCTATCATGGGCTACCTCCTCGCGGATAGCCACATACATATATGGAACGTAGCTGAGGAAATAAATGATTCCACCGCAGGCTGAGGCTAGCTTTGCCTTGGAGTAGACCACAGAGATCAGGAAACTGTAAGAGATGAAGGAAGAAATCAGTGCCATGGAAGTTACAGAACCAGTTTTCCATTTTATCCGAGAAACATTAGTTTAACTTGCTCCAGTACGTCTCTAAGAAACTGTGTAGTATATGTAATAAGTAAATGTCATGTCTATTGTGATATTACTAAGTGATATCAACTTGTGTGGCACAGTCTGTGGCATAGTGAAAGTGCCACTGGACTAGCCATCCAGATGCCCAGTCTAAATCTTTGGAGACACTGGTTCAAATCCCTCTAGCAACTGGTGGAATTTAAATTCTGGAATACAAAGCTAGTCTCTAATTGTGGTTAACATCTCTTCTGGTTCATTGATACCCATTTAGGGAAGGAAATCTGCCAACCTCATCTGGTCCAGTCTACACACCTCCACATCCACAGCAATGTAGTTGACTCTTACCTGCCTTCTGAAATAGCCGAGCAAGCCAATCAATTTTGGGGCGATTAGGGCAACAAATGCTGCCTTGTCTCTGGTAGAGGAAATCAAGATCAACACGAAATAATCGTAAAATTGGAGCTAAGGCATTCAGAAGGGAAATCAGGGAACATTCTTCACATTTCATACAGGATAGTGGATATTTGGAATTCACTCTCTTTATAGCTTTTGCTGCTGGGTCAATCAGAACTTTCATCACTAAGATAAATGCACCTTTCAGCTGCAATGCTATCAAGGATGGAGTAAAGGTGTGAAAGTGGTGTGGAGGTGCAGATCAGCCATGATTAAGCTGAGTGGAGGAGCAGGTTCACAGGGCTGAATGATCTGTTACTGTTCTGGTGACTGATGGAAATGTTTGGTAATTGGGTTAACGTCATTAGCTGAAGACAGGTACTACTCCTGGCTCTGAACCAGGAGCTCCAGGTAAAAGTGTCACTCTGGGACTTGTCAGCCACATGAGGCACATTCACAATGTGGCCAAGCAGGTTGATAATCAATATGTTAACCCTTTCAATACACCCATGACAAACAGTAAGAGCAGGAATGAATCTGGCTACTACCGATAATACACCTTGGCAGTGAATCACTGATTGAGCATTGTCAAAGAGAGGTAGTTAGTTAACGACAAAGGATAGACCATAATGTCAAACACCAGGCATTCTTTTTCATCATAAAATTTACGCCACACAGTACATTTATTAAAATTCCCATCAATGTGAGATGTTTACAATGGATAAAAGGGTGATTCAGAGCAGACAGGCAAGTGCTGAAACTTGCAATTTTGAACGACACATGCCAATTCTTAATTCCTGAGTCAACTTTAACTCTGCTTTAATGCACTCACCAGAACATGATGGTAGCGATGCCATAGATTGTAAGGAACAGCCAGATTATAAAGGGATCGCTGTGCATCAGGACCTTTCCGTATTTCAGGATGCCTGTCAGTGCTGTCACAGAGATGGAGAGCTGCACAAAGCCGGTAATGAACCAGGCCACCCAGTGGACAGCATTGTTCAACCCCATCATCTTCATGACCTGGAGGAGGAGACGATCAGATTGTTCACACATACCTATCTGGAGGCAGAATCTTCAATACTGACCAGCTCCATACCAGGACCAAGACTTAGGTGTCATAGTTTCTTGGTGAAGCAGTCTTGGCCCATACATTGGTCACATACGGCCAACTGAAAACCTGGATTTGGTTAATTCTATCTTTGTGGAGTAAATTGAAACAAACTAATAAACCTCACCATTATCCAGGTGGCCATACCACACTGATATTCACACACTGATCACTGTGCACTTTTGTTTTGGTGAATTGGTTAGACAAATAGTTGGGTGTTTGAGCGTTTTTAATTTATTGCGAATGCCTTACCTCCCTCTGCTCCCACTGGAAGCAGATTTCCAGTCAAGTAAATATATACAAAAGTTGCGTGTATACCTGTTATTAAGTACGTGCATGGAAGGTTCCTCTAAAAACATTATGTGCTTGTGGCAAAAATGGTGGTTGCTATAGCCCTATTAATACTGAATTTACAATGTCAATGGACCAATAGTGCAAGAAGTTTTTTGGGTGATTTACAAACGCATCTTCGCAAAATGACTATTTGTATCTCATTCTTTAACAAATTGTGAAACACATCTCTTTTTACGGTTGGTTTAGAAACAGAGTAAAAACTATTATTTAATATTTAGGTGGTTAAGCTAGATAACCGAATCAGGAACTGCATCAACTGATCCATGGTCTGTTCTAAATGACCATCATTGACCTCTGGAGGATATTGAACCTTCTATCTGTCCATCAAATAATCATGTCAATCCTTTGTGCAGATGCAGGTTAGCGTTGTCGATGTGCAGGGTAGGTGGATTAGCGATGGAAAATGCAAGATTAAAGGGATAGGCAGAGGTGTGCATCTGGGTGGGATGCTCTTCAGAAGGTCAATGTGGACTCAATTGGCCAAATGGCCTGCTTCCACACTATAGAGATTCTATGATTTGATGAGCTTCATACGAGTAACACCTGGCTAACAGAGTATAACACAATTGAATGAAAATCACTGGAAACAAACAACTGATCAATTGCAGAAAGAGAAAGACGGATTAAATGATCCATGTTCTGATGGCCGGCAGGCCTCCAAAACTTGTCTTTTCACTTTCCCTGTGCATTTCTAGTAATTTTCTGCATTTATTCAGATGTCCAACATCTGTGTTATAGTTCCAGAGGGATTTGGTTTGCACTGAAGGAAAGCTATCTTCTATTTCAAAACCCAATTCGTCAACTAGGCAGAGCATGACAGCAAATCACTATCTATGAATTCTACTATAAAGAAAAAACATAATATATTTAAAAAATGTGCAGCCACCGGAGAGATAGAGACTATGAGCTAAATGATGTCCTTGGGAGCTGTATCATTCTGTGATGTGATCTTAACTACTTGGAACACAAATGAAGGAGTAGATCGCAAGTCAATATGTGACAGAGTTTTCTGCGACAGGAGAACAACATAAAGAGAAACAAAACAACTACCGATTTCCATCTGAATAGGTCACCTTCTGAGTGCAGTACAGCATAGAACAAAGAAACGTTACATATCTAAATTAATTCCCATTCTTCGCTGAAACAGTGAAGACAGAGAGGACAAGAAATATAAACCAAACCAGTGTTTTCCTATTTCTTGAGGCAGAGTATGGTCAAGATAGTGTATTTTCCCAATATTATTTCAATTTATATCTTGGCATTTGTTGAGTCAATTTATTCTGCCAAATTAGAATGCTAATATTTGAATGCGATGATTATACAA
Organism: Rhincodon typus; assembly: GCF_021869965.1. Lineage (NCBI taxonomy): Eukaryota > Metazoa > Chordata > Chondrichthyes > Orectolobiformes > Rhincodontidae > Rhincodon > Rhincodon typus. The sequence goes on along the minus strand of NW_025965731.1, from coordinate 139,238 downwards.
ATATTTTAAAAGTATGACAAAATTTTAATGAAATTTTTGAATGATCCTTTAAGCAGGCAAGGCAACAGAATGCAATGCACAATTCTCATGACGTTACATGATTTTCCCCATTTCCCATAGATGCATATAGAAATATTGCAATTTACTTTCTGAATACAAAATACTGGCATATCTCTTAACGTAAGAGGTCAATATTACAATGCAGATGGCATTGGGGCTGTGGTCCAAATCTTGACCATGACAAAGAGTCTCCCCAGCACAGTGACACTGGCCACAAGTCATACAGGGGATAGAAAAGGGGAGTGCAGCAGGTTTCGTACATGCATACTTTACAGATACAGCTGGCCATTTACATTATCAGCTGCCATCCCTCAAGTAAGATTTTGGTAACTGTGGACTGTGAAATACGAAGTACGCAAATTAGAGCATATCTGACTTTGTCGTTTCTTTTGGATAGCCAGGGTAACACTTTTGGAGAGATAAGCATCATTCAAATCTAGTTCCAGGACACCTCAGGATAGGTATGATAATCTCTGGAAAAGGTAAATAGCTCTTTGGAATTGTTAGAAGTGGACACAAATATGTGTGAAAAGTGCGTAAATATATTCCTGTCAAACTCACTCAAACGGTCAACAGACCTATCAATATCAATTGACAAAACAGCCAGAAGCACTCATCAAAGTGAGCAATTCAGGCTTTTCAAAGGCCTGCCCTTTAAACAGTTGAAAGATCTTTTAAATTGCTGCAGTATTAAAAATAATGACTGCTGTTTCAAACTGTCTGTTGACATAAACCATTTCCATCATCGGATTAGTGCTGCATGTCTAATTTCAGAAATATTCATTGTGATAGTGAAGTGCTTACAATTTAACAGATTGATCGACAGCTATTAGTGGTCATACACTCTGTTGTGGGATTATAAGTTCCAAAGTTTCTTTGTACAAAGGACAGTGCATTTGAATAAAATTTTGGATCTGATAGGTCTTATGCAGTTGAAGGAATATAAATGCAACAATTGGGACTTTATGAATGAGAGTATTTGTTTCAAAACAGTGAAGTCTGTAACAGACACTCTGAATTTCATCTCATAGAACTGGCTTTTAGCCCCATCACTTCATCTCTGCTCCTGAGGTCTGCCATGGTGCATACTAGATAAGTTGGTACGATGGGTGTAAGGACAAAGGGTGATGAATGGGGCAGCAGGGGTTAGCACTAAGTTGGCATGGGGTTTGGGGTATAAGTTGACATGGAGGGTTCGAAGTCCCATAGGCAGTGGGCAAGGAGTGGAGGTTGGTCCAGAGGGAATGATCAGCTAAGAGGGGCACAAGGTGGCATGTTGAGGCAGGGGAATGGTATCTGCGGAGGGTGAAAGTTGGGTGAATGCTTCATGTTTAATCCTCTATGTTAAATTTTGGATACAGTACCAGATCCTTTAGGTAGGCCTTCTGGCCAACCTACTTCCGCAGCTGGTAAACTTCTCAGTTCTTCTGGGGTCACCACCCTGATTTCTAATGTGGCCCGCTAACCCCTTTGGTGTGCTTTGTCTTCCTGCACCAACTGTAATTACCCCCATGCCCCAACTCCATCACAACCAAAAACGGTATCCATTGCCCCTGATCAACAAGCTGACATCTGGATAGCTATTTATAGTGTCAGGAATCCTTCCAACTCTGAGGGTCCAGTCCAGGAGGGAAAATCTGGGCCCACTTTTACTTTACTTTGATATTAGTTTCACATTCAGTGGCTCCCTGAGATTAGGAGCTGTAATGAGACTCTTATAAACTGGTGCCTTCAGTTGGTAATGAGTTACAAGTTATTCTGTGCAATTGAGAAGTTTGAAATAGAGAAAGCAATTTTAAATAATTGTTTCTAATATGCATGATATTTTAATGCCATTGTTTAAATTTGCAGGAGTCCTCATCCAAGTAAAATATAATGGTATTTACATCGTACTCACTACAATTCACTATTGTAACTCTGATAAATATTGCATATTCTAACCTGATGATTCACTTCTAAATATATAACATATCAGTCTGTGGCACAATTTCTGCAAATTTCTCAACTGGAGAAAATCTCTCTCTTCGCAGTTACTTCACATTTCCATTCCAACCCAATTTTACATTGTCAAATACAATGACCCAAGTATTTGTTGACTGTCCAATTTCTAGCTTTAGTAGTGACTGTTCTGAGAATTAATGCACAAGTCTGATAGTTGCCATTCTGTAATTGATTTTATGTTTTTAGAAAAGAAAATAAACTACTAGTTCTCTCTTTGCTCATGCGACAATACTATGACTTTAAGAGGGGTATTTTGTCCTGATTTTTTTAAAAGAGAGGTTTTAAGACAGAGATTTCAAGCTGTCTATTTGAATCCAATATAGTAAACAGTTTGTGAGGCCTTGGGGTTTTTTTTTTAAGTTGGAAAAAAAAAGTAGCAGTAACTTTGCGGCACAGTGGTTAGCACTGCTGCCTCACAGCACCAGGGACCCAGGTTCGATTCCACCCTTGGGCGACTGTCTGTGTGGAGTTTGCACATTCTCCCTGTGTTTGCGTGGGTTTCCTCTGGGTGCTCCGGTTTCCTCCCACAGTCTTAAGATGTGCAGGCTAGGTGGCTTGGCCATGCTAAATTGCCCATACTGTTCAGGGATGTGTAGATTAGGTGGGTTATAAGGGGATGGATCTGGGTGGGATGCCCTGAGGGTCAGTATGGACTTGTTGGACTGAAGGGCCTGTTTCCACTCTGCAGGGATTCTATGAACTGTGTCTGTGCTTTCATTTCCATTGTGCCCAAGTTACTCTTTCTTTTTATCTGCTTCTGATTGTTTTCGTGCATCTGGATTGTACTACGTATCTCAGACAAACTTTTCGTGAGTTCTTCCCCTTGGGTATGGAAGTTTCTTCCATTTTCTCTGTCTCTCAGTTTCTGCTCTCGCACTGACTGTATGTCTCTCACAGGTACGTGTATTGATTTACTCCAATTCAGAGCCTTAACTCTCTTCTGCAGTCATAGACGGACACTGACATGATAGCGGTAACTAGGACAGATGAAGCAGACCCCATTGTCAGAGCAGGATTAGTTATTCCAGCTGAGGGGTTATGATTGACAACATTTCCCCTTCTGTTGTGGGGGTGCACAGTCACGCTACAACCTAGAACATAGAGAACAAACAGGCCAGACCCAGCCCATATCCTCTCCAACGCTTCCAAATAGCAATCCTAAAACTAGCAGAGTGTGCACCTGAATGCAGTTAGATCATAGAAATAAAACTCTGCAAATAATTGGACTTAAAATGATTTAGGTCTAATAGTTTTAGGCCATTCGTATTGAATAAAAGTAAAACTATTATCACACATATTCCAACAATTAGCTATGGCTTGAAGACAAATTAAAGTAGATACCATTTAAAATGCATCTTGAAGGTCCTTTGTGAAATATGATTATCAATCAAATATTAAATAGATTTAGAATCAACATAAACTTTACGAACAAAGGCCAATTCAACCTTTCAAAAGCTCATTGAAGTCACATGTATTGATACGTGACATGTGTCAAACAGCTGAGCACTCCTTGAGCTCAGAAATTATTGGAGAAAGGATAATTAGGGAGAGAATGCCTGAATTCAATTGTCACGTGTACCTCAGTATCAGTTTGTTTACCCTCACACTAGGTTATGATCCTTTCCCTGAATCCTAACAATGTTTTCCCTATGGAACTGTGTAGAAGTCTAAATCCCTCATGAGATTCCTGCCTTCAGTCTCAAAAATCAAATCTGCATCTGGTACCTGGTGGATTGTCAATTAAATATGAACCCTGACCGCACATAAATATGAACCGTGACCGCACATAAATATGTTGGTATCCTGATCACAGACCCCTTCCATTCCATTCTGACAATGCCATCGTCATTAAATTGTCAGAAGTTCTAGTTAAACCAATAAATGCTATATTTCTTTCTGTTGTGGAAATGGTCCAGCATTGCACTCACCTTGTTGATGATGACAGCTGGAGACTTAAATAGCCAACAGCAACTATCCATGTGCTGGTAACCCAACTGGCATTTTATTGAGTGCTCAATCCTCAATCAGTCAAGGTAAGTTTTCAGGGTAGCAGCAACTCAAGCAACATCACATGGGCTGCACAGTGAGTTAATCACCACTGTGCCACATTGTAAAGACATAGTGTTTTAAACTGTAAATGTTTTTCATAAAAAGGCAGTTTGACCTTATGAAAAGATTTTGCTGAATGCACCATCAAACTTTACCTCCTTTAGTCTGTGCTCCTTCTCTGCGACAATGTGCTGAATCATCATGGCCACTGAGTACACCCACGATATCACCATGCAGAGCGGCATCATGTGCTCAATTACAAACAGAAAGCTGGACAAAAAAGGCAGGGAAGATAATTTTGGTAATTTTTTTTATGAATAGTGATTTATTTACATTGACAAGTACAGTATAGGTCAATCTTCAACTAATCATTTGCTCGCTTGTACCTACTGATATAGAAGCAATGAGAGACAACCTAACATGTGATATGAACATGGAATGCTGCAAGAAGTTATTTTTCAAAATAGCCCTTTTGGTCCAAACTACCAGAAAGTTAGAGAGGGCAAGTATAATTCTTGGCAAGCATCTCATTTCTAAGAATTGGTCAAATTATTTAGGTTGCTGTGCCAATGAGAGTTAGGCAGGGAAAAGTCAAACAGACCAGTCACTGGGAATCAGGGTGCAGCTTGTGGTTTTGGTCAAAATCACAAAAAACTCCTATGGCAGAAGTGAAACTCTCCTGGAAAGGGGACTGTTCTCTTTGGTAGAAAAGATGATGGGAAGAAGGACCGAGTTGCTTTGTGGAAAAGGCAGTTTTACCACAACTACCTAATGAGTACTTTGGATCGGTATTTACCAAGGGGAAGGGCATGGATGATACCAAGTGTAGAATGGAGTATGTTGATATTCTGGGGCATATTGAAATTAAGAAGGTGGTGGTGCTGGGTGTCTTATACATCACTGAGATCGATAATTCCGCAGGGCCTGATGGGATTCATCCCAGGATATTGAGGGAGGCAAAGAAGGAGATTGCTGGGGCCTTGACAGAGATCTTTATATCCTCTTTAGCCACAGGCGGTGTCCCAAAAAGCTGCTGAATAATCATCGTTGTTCCTTTGTTTAAGAAGGGCAACAGGGTTAATTGAGGAATGTATAAGCTAGTGCGCCTTACGTCGGTGATAGGGAAATTATTGGAGAAGATTCTTAGGGACAGGATTTACTTGCATTTGGAGAAGAGTGATTTTATTAGGGATAGTATGCATATCTTTATACGGGGAGGTCTTACCTCACAAACTTGGTTGAGTTTTTTGAGGAAGTGACGAAGTTGATTGACGAGGGTAGGGCAGTGGATGTTGTCTGCATGGACTTTAAAGCATTTGACAAGGTCCCTCATGGTAGGCTGGTCCAGAAGATTATGTTGCATGGAATGCATGATGAGTTAGCAAGTTGGATACAAAACTGGCTTGGTGACAGAGACAGAGGATAGTTGTGAAGGGATGTTGTTCTGACTGGAGGTCTGTGACCAATGGTGTTCTGCAAGGATCAGTGCGGTTTGTAATATATATAAATAATTTGGATGAAAAAATGTAGGTGATCTGATTTGTAAGTTGGTAGATGACATGCAAATTGGTAGAATTGTAGATAGTGAGAAAGGTCATCAAAGGATACTGCTGGATATAGATCAGTTGGAAAGTTGGGTGGAGAAATGGCAGATGGAGTTTATCTGGGCATGTGAGTGGTGATGCATTTTGGGAGGTCAAATGCAAGAGGAAAGCAGACAGTAAACAGTAGGACCCTGAGCAGCATTGATATATGGAAAGATTTTGGGGTGCAGTCCATAATTCCTTGAAAGTGGCAACAGAAGTAAATAAGTTGGTAAAGGAAGCATATGGCATGTTTGCCTGCATTGGTTAGGGCACTGCATTAAAAGTTGGCAAACCATGTTGCGGTTGTATATAACTTTAGTTAGGCCACATTTACAGCATTGTGTGCAGTTTTGGTTGCCACAGTAACAGAAAGATTTGGAGGTTTTGGAGAAGGTACAAGAAGAGAATTAACAGGATGATATACTACTATGTCCCAGCCCCCACCACACACACAGGCCTTGTGATCGCATTGTCTGCTATTACACACAACGCATTGTTAGCCACTAACAGTCTCCATTAACTGCTACTTATCCTCATAGCCAGATCATTATCCACTCCTTTGTCTGTCCAACTGTTCTTTTGTCTCTTTGGGCTCTATCGCCACCTATTGTTTACTCTTTACCCTCTCCCCAACCCTACCTTGTGCATTAAAAAATAGAGTTCTGAGGAAAGTTCACCAGACCCAAAACATGAACTCTGATTTCTCTTCACAGATGCTGCCGGACCTGCTGAGTTTTTTTTTTCCCCAGCAATTTCCGTTTTTGTTCCTGATTTACAGCATCCGCAGTTCTTTCAGTTTTTGTTTTAACTCGAATGTTGCCTGAATTAGAGTGTTAGTTTTAAGGAGAAATTGGACAAACATCGACTGTTTTCATTAGAACATCAGAGGCTGGGAAGCGACTTAATAGAAGTATACAAGATTATGAGAGACATAGATACGGTGGTTAGTCAGATTCTTTGTCCCAGGGCAGAAATGTCAAATTCCAGGGGCATAGGTTTAAAGTGACAGGCGGAAGATTACAGGAGATATGCAATGGAAGTGTTTTTTACAGAGGGTAGTAGGCACCTGGAACATGCTGTCAAAGGAGGTGATAGATATGTTTCAGAGGCATTTAGACACAAGAACAGGCAGAGAGTTGAAGGATACAGACTATGTGCAGGCAGATGGGATTAGTTTAAAATGGCATTACGATTGGTACAGGCATGGTGGGCCGAAGGGCCTGTTTCTGTGCTGTACTGTTCTATGGTGCCTTGGATTGTTTAAATGGGTTTGTTAAAGGGAACCGATAAAACAGTTGCCGAGAATAGCTACTGTCAGGACTAGTGTGACTGAAGGAAGTCAGAGTCTGTTGAAGTGTTCCTTGCAGATGATGCTGTATCTGGAAAATATGAGTCAGAGTGCAGTAGTTAATGAGGGTCCATGGAAAATTTGACCAGAGGGAAAGTTGGGACTTCAAGAGTGTTCATGATGTGCCAGTAGTACTTTTGGCAATGGTTTAAAGTGAAATTTATCATCTTAGTTGCAAGATTATTTGTCATTTAATTAGTATCGAATTCTATTGATTTTAACTTGGTTGTTACAGTATGCATTTTTACAAGTGAAATATTGTCCTTTGATTATTTCCATTGTGGCCATTTGGTGATTCCTTTCTTTGGCAAGTTATTGGGGTCTGTGAGGGATCGTAACATATTGTAGGGGTGGCTCAGTGGTTAGCACTGCTGCCTCATAGTGCCAGGGCCCCCCCAGGTTTGATTCCTTCCTCGGGCGACTGTCTGTGTGGAGTTTGCACATTCTCCCTGCGTCTGCATAGGTTTCCACTGGGTGCGCTGGTTTCCTCCCACAGTCTTAAGATGTACAGGTTAGGTGGAATGACCATGCTCAATTTCCCCATAGTGTCCACGAATGTGCACGCTACATGGGTCAGCCATGGGAAATGCAGGGTTACAGGAATAGGGCAGGGGGATGGGTCGGGGTGAGATGATCTATGGAGGGTTGGTGTGGACTCAGTGGGCCAAATGGCCTGCTTCCACACGGTAGGGATTCTATTTTGATTCTAAAAGAATCTTAATGCCTTCACTGGCATCAGCCTTGAGCGTGGAAGCTAACTGGCTGCAATAATTTAAGCAAAGTGAATACTGACCACTGCCAGCTAAGGGATTGGAAGTAGGATGGGAAGTAAGTTTTCATTCATTCCTGGCAGTTAGGCATGCTGGCTAGGCCAGCACCTAATGCTCATCCCCAATTGCTCAGCGGCCAGTGATGAGCCAAGCGCATGGCTGTGGAGCCCCACATGGCCAGACCATGGCAAGGGTGCCAGATTTCCTTCCCTAAAGAACATCAGCGCTCCAAGAGGGTTTTTACAGCAATCAATAGCTAATTCCAGATTTTTACTGAATTAAAATTCCACTTTCTGCTGCCCCCAGAACATCAGCCCGGGGTTCTGGATTACTAATTCGGTAACATTACCACCACAGCATCGCTCCCCCTTAAACCCAAAACAGACAGATGGGGTCTTGGTGTGACGCTTCATTCCAATTTTTGTACTCAAGCCCAGGAGCAGGATTCAAACTTATAACCTGGCGACTCAGAGACAAAAGTGCTACCAACTGATCTTGGCTGATTTTTTTCCAAAAAGTAGAGCAGCGCTCCCATGCTCCTGGCTGAAACAACTGTGAAAAGTATTGTCCGCTCCACACAAATACCAGGCTATAACCATCACCAATAGGAAATAATCTAACTACCACCACTTGACATTCAATGAGCATTCTGAACACTCTGGGGGTTACCATTGACCAGAAACTCAACTGGACTCACCACATAGACACAGTGGCTACAACAGGTCAGAGGCTAGGAATACTGTGGCAAGAAACTCACCTCCTGACTCCCCAAAGCCTGTCCACCATCTACAAGGCACAAGTCAGGAGTGTGTTGGAATACACCCAACTTGCCTGGATGAGTGCAGCCCCAACAACACACAAGTTTGACACCATCCAGGACAAAGCAGCCCGCTTGATTGGCACGACATCCACTCCCTCCACCTCTGATGCTCAGTAGCAGCAGTGTGTACTATCTACACAATGCACTGCAGAAATTCACCAAAGATCCTCAGACAACACCTCCCAAACCCACGACCACTTCCATCTAGAAGGACAAGGGCAGCAGCACCTTCAAGTTCTCCTCCAAGCCACTCACTATCCTGACTTGGAAATAAATCATCGTTCCTTCACTGTGTCTGGGTCAAAATCCTGGAATTCCCACCTTAATGGCATTGTGCGTCAACCCACAGCAGGTGGACTGCAGCGGTTCAAGAAGGCAGCTCACCCTCACTTTCAAGGGCAACTAGGGATGGGCATGAAATGCTGGCCAGCTACTGATGTCCATGTCCCAGAAATGAATAAATTAAAAATAAAACAAAGTCCCCCCACCACTCCCCCAACAAAATATACCAGGATTGTGTCTCCAGAGTAACGCAGGGAGTGAAGGTTAGTCACAGAACACAGATTATATGCAATCCTAACACTGGATCCTGAAATTCACTGGAATATTCAGCTTGTGGAGCGAGTGCATACACGTATTTGTTGAAGCTATATCAGCAGGCAATCAATCAAATTACTTTTCATGACTACGGCTTTGTCTTTGTTGAGACAAGAGAACAGGACAGTATTGCCTCGGTCTTTCTCCAATGATCATTCTTAAACGAAAGCTCTTCTATGTTACATTACGCTGCACACTGTGAACAATGCTGTATTTTTAGATTAGATGATCGCTGGGGAACAGCACAGGCAGGGCTGTCCTGTTCCCTTTACTCATTGAAAACAGAGCTCTCATTAGGAGAAGCTGTTGGATTCATTGCACGTAGGCACTGCTTTCAGAAGCAGTTCTCAAATGGTGCCAGCGCGCTGTCAGGATTGTAGGGTCAAGTGACTGCATAACAGATGGAACTGCAAAAAGAGAATGCCACGCATGCACTCATCTGATTCTGGTTGTCACACCATCTCTGATGGTTTTTATACCTCAAAAATGCACAACCAACTGCACAGAGCAGATAGAATGCCTCCCTCCAGCTGTACTATCAGGGCCCGTTGGCTTTTATGGAAAGGTCACAAAGCCAAGGAACTTAATTTCTTGACTTGCCAGAAACAACTGCGCTGACCAGTTCAAACTAAGATAGCCGAGGACACATATGACATGAAGTATGCTTCTGATCTTTTCTAGCTCACGAACAATTCAGTCCATGATAAACTGCAGAAAGGGCAGACCAGAAACAGTACTAGGTGAACTTAACAAGGGTATTAACCCGGTGGGGATAATTACCTGGATGAGTACAGCTCCAACAACACTTGAAAGGCTCAGCACCACCCCGGACAAAACAACCAATCTCACTAGTACTCAACACACCATCTTCAACACTCAGTCCTTTCACCCCCAATGCACAGTAGCTGACTCCTGTACTACATAGAAAGATGTGCTGCAACAAAATAAACTAGGAATTCTTCGATAACACCTTCCAAACCCACAACCTCTACCAAATCAGGACAATGACAGCAGACGCATAAAAAACCAGCAACCGTTTTAAAACTGGTAGGGTATAGGTTACAGAGTTATAAACTAGCAATTCATTTAATCTTTCTTGCCATTGGTTAAAAGCTGCTTGATTGACAAGAAAAAAAATTGTTAAAAATGTTAAAAAAGCTACCAACTGAATTAGATAGTCAGGCAGCCTTACACAATTCAGTGGTTTAATCAAATGTTCACATTTGTAACAACCGCATGAAGAATGAGACTTGATTTCCAGGGTATTACCCCAGTGAGTGGCAGGTATCGGTGTACACAAAAATATTTTGAATGTACCAGATCTGCCCTGAGTTGCACATGATTACAAATTGCTAGAAATTTCCACTGCTCCACTTTGCAAAAGGACAAAGTAATCTAACAAGGATTTGTTGCATTTGAGCTGCAAATATGAATTAAACCCATTCCAAAAAGTTAGGGGCATTACTTCACAGTGTAAGGGCCCTGTGCGCAAAGTGGTTTATGGTCCTGACATGTCTCTTAACATTAGCTGTTCAGACAGGGGTGAATTAAAACATGGAGATTCATTTCTGCAGGTGGATAAACTTTTCCTAAAATACACTTTTTCCTTTGTTTACCTTTTATTATTTTCCTTCTCTCCAAATACTACCTTTATCCCCCACTTGTTATTGGTTCTCCTGGACCTGACGTTAATCTAATTGATTTAATTTCCTTCTCTATCATTCCTGCTTCTTTTACTACCCTTAAATCTGTGATTAATCAGAGCGATTGTTCATTCTGCTATTCACCATTGGTCTCACTGCACTGTTATGAGATGACACTTTCAGCAATTTGCAGCATTATATAATTAGTACTGAATCTCTACAGTGTGGAAGCAGGCTATTCAGCCCATCCAGTCCATGCTGACCCTCTGAAGTGTTCCTCCCACAGTACAAAGATGTGCAGGTTAGGTGGATTGGCTGTGCTAAATTGCCCATAATGTTCAGGGATATGCAGGCTAGGTGGGTTAGCCATGGGAAAAATGTAAGGTTATGGTTATAGGGTGGAGGTGTGGGTCTGGATGGGATGCTGTTTGGAGGGTCAGTGTGTGGACTCAATGGGCCAAATGGCCTGTTTCCACGCTGTAGGGATTCTATGATTCTACAAACTGCACTTTGACTGCTCCCCCTACCCCGGATCCCCGATCCCAGAGTGTGACTTCCTTCCAAAGTCTAGCTAACTCAGCCTTCAATATATTCACTGTTGTAGTCCCAACCAACATTGGGGAAAATAATTCCATAGGCTAATAGCACTCAGAGAAATGTTTATCTACATCTCTGTCTTACATGGGAGCCCCTTAATTTTTAAACTGCATTTGTTAATTCTCAGTGCCTTCACAAGGGGAAATGTCCTCTCTCAACAATCATTATGTCAAGTCTTTAGGATTCAATTAAATCATTTCACATTCTTCTAAACTCCAAATGGATACAGTCCTAACCTGCCCAATCTTTGTTCAGAAGAAAACTCCTTCATCCCAGGAATCAGTGGAGAGAACCTTCTCCGAACTGCTTCCAGTGCAATGATATCCTTTCTTAAGGGACGGACATAGTCCTGCAATGATAGCAGTCTGAGCCAATTTGTTTCAAGTGGTTCCCCCTCTTCTTATAGAGTCATACAGTATGGAAACAGACCCTTTGATCCAACCAATCCATGCTGAACATAATCCCAAACTAAACTAGTCCCACCTGCCTGCTCCTGGCCTATATCCCTCCAAACATTTCCTATTCATGTATCTATCCAAATGTCTTTTAAATGTTGTAACTGTACACACATTCATCACTTTCTTGGCCAATACTCACTCGTCTCTGGTGTAGCAGGGGTACGGAAACATCTGGACATAATTCCCAGGCTCCACCACATCATGTCCCACAAACGTATTGATAATGGCCCGTTCCATCATATCTAGAGAGGAGGTAGACAAAGAATCACAGTACATTAAATCGGAAGGAAGACTCCAAATAACTACTGAGAATTAGCTCCCACCCGCATGAAAACATCAAAGTGTCTGCAGATCTGAATCTTCTAAGGATGGTGATCACCCCTCGGTTGTCACTCTTCCTCCTCCTTTCATTCTGGTGATGGTGCTCTGCATTTCTCCAGTCCTTCTAAGAAACACTGAGTGTATCTTCTTTTGGAATCCTTTCTCCTATAGCATTGCTGTTGGGCAGGTCTCAGCCTTGCCCGCTTTGCACTACAGTCGCTGCGAATTTCTGGTAAATTTGCAGACCCACTGATATGCATGTGTGACATTTAAATATAGTTTTCAGCATGTTACTGAATGAGTGTGGGTGAGGTAACTGGGGAAGCTGGGTACAGTGACATGGTAGCTGGTGAGTTGGGTTGTGGGTTGGAGTGGGGTGGAGGGAAATGGTTAAGAAGAGTCACGAGGTCTGGAAAGCCAGTGATATTGAGGGCAGGGGTAGTCAGGAAGGTGGAGGTGACACAGGATCAGGATGGGTAGTTGTGGAGGAGGGAGAGAGAGGAGGTCCATTTTGGAGGTCATTGCAAAGTGGAACAGTCCTTCTAAAAATTTTTCAGGTGTGTTGGCATTAATATAGTTACCCAGACTTTAGAAGTGGTTAGAATTCCCTCACATTTCCTTGGTTATGACCCAAGTATGTAAGTCAGTGCTGCCCAAAATCTCAGCTGGAGATGTTCTGGAGAGTTCCAGATGCTGTTTAATTTTGCCCACTGGAATATTAACATCCAGAGCAAGCCCCACATAGTCAATGCATCATGACTTCTGAAAAGTTCTGACAAGCATCTTTTGGGATTTATCAGGGCTCTGACTCTGCAGAAATGGAATTTCTGGGCCAGAGAATTCGGAATGTCAGCATCGCTGGGAGGACCAGTTTAGACTGTAACAGCATTCCCAAATGATGGCAATCGGAAAGGAATTGAGCTTAATTTTCAAACAAATTAGCAATTTCAAATTAAGCAGTTGACCCCGGAAACATTAACTTTGCCACTCCCTAAAGATACTGCTTGAATTGCTGATTATTTCTGGGATCTTCTTTCTAATTTACGCCAAGTCCTGATCTCCAGACGCACCACAATCTCTCAATGGGTAAATCCATCATTTTCCTTTTGAAATATTTACCGAGAGAGATAAGGGCAACAGGGACTGTTTATGGTCTTAGCTAGCGAAGGCTCTCAGAGAGAGGGCTGCGAAACTAGTCACAGGGCATAGGGAAGAGCAAGGGGATGGATGATGAAGCAAAAGTCAGCCACTGTTTTAACAACTGTTGAAAGACACAATTTTGTGGACCTTACACAAGGACCAGAATGGACCCTTACTCATGTTAACATATGCTTTTCTGAGATTTTGGCGCTCCTTTCTCATAGGTTCAAATCTAACAGCATCATCAAACCCGACAAATAGGGCAGTGCTGTTTGTCCAGTGTACTGACCTCTATGCAGCAAAGGCCCAATGCTAACTTCCCAACACTTCCTCCCATCTCCACGTGGGCTGTGACCCCATTGCCAAGCATCAAGCCATTGTATCCAAGGATGTCACTGACCTCAGCTAATCTGGAGAGCTTCTCTTCACCACCATCAACCTCGAACAGCCTGCTCCTACCTCCTTCTCCAAGATCCATCAACAAGACTAGCCTCGTCGATCTGTTATTTCAGCCTGTTCTTGACCCACTGAACTTATACCTTCCTGTCAAAACTCAATTTTTTTTCTACCTTTTCCTAGCATCTCCCTTCCTCTATCTGTGAATTTTCTAATACTTTGCAGCACCTCAACAGCCTCTTGGCTCGAACTGCCTCTGCTTCATCATGGATTCTAATTCCTCCATACCTTTCCTGTGCAGCAGGACAGTCTGATAGCTCTTCACTTTTTCCTCGATTCAGAGAACTGACCAGTCCTCCATCAACCACCACCCTCCCCTGCCTGGTTGATTTTTCCAATGTTGAACAACCTCACCTTCAAATCTATTAATTTCCTCCACATAAAAGGTGTTTCCATGGGTGCCAGCTGTGCCTGCTTCTTTGTGAGCTATCCGAAACATTCCTTCAACCGGTCCAACTCAACAGCTCTTCCTTGCTTCCGTTTCTGCAGCAGTTATGACCTTTTGGGCAACATAGTGGCTCAGTAATTAGCACTGCTGCCTCAGGTGGCTGTCTACATGGAGTTTGCACGTTCTCTCCGTGTCTGTGTGAGTTTCCGCTGGATGCTGTGGTTTCCTCCCACAGTCCAAAGATGTGCAGGTTAAGCGGATTGACCATGTTAAATTGCCCATAGTGTCCAGGGATGTGTGGGCTAGGTGGGTTAGCCATGGGAAATGTGGAGTTGTGGGTATAGGGTAGGGGGCTGGGTCTGTGTGGCATGCTCTTCAGAGGGTCGGTGTAGATTCAACAGGCCAAATAGAATCTCTACAGTGTGGAGAGAGGCTATGAAAATGATGCCAGTCCCTGCTCGAGCCATGAATTTGAACATTTCATTGACTTTGTTTCCTATTTCCTCTGCTTTTCTCATCTTCACCTGATCTATCCCTGACACTTCCGTTCCTTTCTTCTATTTCTTTGGCTATCACCAGAAGTTCATTACGAGCCTATGGACTTCCACAACACCCTTGATGACACTACCTCATTGTCTTTCGTCCTGTCGGCACTCAATTGCATTTTCCCAGTTTCTCGATTATAACTGCTCAGATGATGCATCCTTTCAAACGAGCATTTCCAATACAGCTTCTCCCTCAATGTGCTTGATAGGGCCTTCCACCAATTTCAGACTTTCAGCGCCAATTCTGTTGTTCGATGCTCAGGATCGTACATGAACAATGGCTACGTGAGACACTGGAGATCGCTGGGGCTTACAATATGGTAACATCTGGGGGTAGGTCACTGGTGACTAACCTTAACCCTATCACCCACTGCATCAGTGCATTCATTAGCCGTAGTCCAGACTGATAAGTGTCAAGATATGGTCAGACTGAAATGAAGACAGATGAAACATGAAAGTTATTAAACATAGAGCTGTTGAAGGTCAATGAAGCGCCAGGTAATGACCCACCTTGTATCCAGACGAATCCATACAGGAAGTAGAATCTCCCTCCAGTGTTAGGCCCTGGTCTCCAGTAGGCCCTTCGAATTTCATTGGTTTTCTCGGTAAAGCTGGAGTTCTGACGGATCTTCAGCATGACATGAGGGGGCAGTGTGCCATCCTCCTTAGTCTGAAATATCACACCTTGGGGATAAAATTAATATAGGTGCTCAGAAAATTTCAAATATTCGTATTTCAAAATCAAAACAAAATAATTGTCATTTTTGCAGAAAGAAACTGCAATGGATCCATAGAGGGGAGATTATGTATATATTTTTTAAAGGTCAGTAAAACTACATGCAATTTTCTGGATGGTCTATTTATTGACTTCTCCCTGGCTGTGATTTTAAAAATGATGTCCTGAAGTTAATCACTGCTCAATGCTGCATCCCATTGCGTTTATGGCAATTGATTTAACAACCCATGCCTGATGAGAAGGAGACCTTGGTTCTCACTTCAATTGTTCTGAAATGTAAACTGTGGTTCTCGTGCACAATTGTTTAGTAATATTATTATTTGGCACCAATTTCTTCATCATTTGACTAAATGTTTCTTCAGAGTTGGTGGATGCTAGCAGCTGCACTAAAATCAGAAAAACATATAAACGAAAAGGAACCTTATTCACGAGACACTGTTCCAGGCTGTTTGACAATTTCTTGACATATACAACCTGTGGAGAGAAATTATCGAGGTAATGCCATCCTCTACCTCGAGTTTACTTTGACTAGATGGTTTGAGAATCATGGAGAATTCCTATTTTGCAATTCAGCAAAATACATAAAAATGGACTGTAATACATGCTGTACATACATAAAAAGGAAAATGTTTGGCTAAGCTGAACATGGGTCCATTACAAACAGAATTTATAATGGGGAACAGAGAAATGGTAGAGAAGCTAAGAGAAGCTAGAGAAGATACAAAAAAGTCTCTCAGATTTAGAGGTACAAGCGGTGTGAGAAAATGAAGAGTTGGAGGAGGCTGCAGTGGAGAAATTAATGGGGCTGAAAGTTGACAAGTCCCTGGGATCTGATTGTCTACATTCCTGTTATGGCTTAGCATTCAAGAAAGACTTGAACTTTTAACTCTATCTCTTTACTTTTCTAGTTTATATTAAGGAGGACTTTAATATTACCTTATTTCTTTATTTTTCTACTTGTACTATGATGATCTGTAATGCTTAACTATTTAACTTAGTTTCTCCATTTTACTACTTTGTACGTAAATATTTTCTAACAAGGTACCTTATACCTAAGATGGTGCCGTGTTTGGCTGCATTGTACAGTTTTCACTGTAGTCCTGTACTTCTGGACTTGAGTATATGTGACAGTAAAATCTAAATCTAAATCAAAAAGTGTCGAGGAGGTGGATATAGAGATACCTGATTCATATGCAATCATCTTCCATAATACTATAGATTCCGAATAATTTCTGCAGATTTGAAGTTTGCACTACTTGAAGGAGCACAGGAAAGAACTGGGAGCGACAGACCATTTAGCCTTATATCAGTGGTTATCTTATATCAGATAGATTCTAGAATCTATCATAAGGGATGTGACAAATAGATACTCAGATAAAAATGATCTGAGCGGGTGCAGTCAGCATTGATTTGTGAATGGAAAATCATGTTTGACAAACTGGTTGGAGTTTTTTTTTTGAGGGTGTTACCAACAAAATTGATAAATGGATACAGCATGTTTGGATTTTTAAAAGGTTTCTGATAAGGTTCCCCACGAGAGGCTGTTTAGCAAAATTAAAGTGCATGGTATATTGGGGAATGTATTTTCATGTATTAAGGATAGACTAACAGACAGAATAGAAGACAGCAGGAATAAATGGGTCACTCTCACGTTGGCAGGCTGTGACTAGGGTGGGGCTACTGCAAGGATCAGTACTCGGGCTCTAGCTGTTCACAAAGATTTGGAGCTGGGGACCAAACGTAACATTTCCAAATTTGGCAGATGATACAAAGCTGAGCAGGAATGTGTGTTATGAGGAAGATGCTTTCAGGAGGACTTGGACAGGCTTAGTGAATGGGCAAGAACGTAGCAGATGGAATATCGTGTAGAAAAATGTGAGGTTATTCACTTGGCTGGAAGAACAAATGTGCAGAGCGAGAGGTTTGAAAGAGTAGATGTGCAAAGGGACCTAGGGGTCTTTTTTGATAAGTCACTGAAGGCTAACATGCAGGTGGAGCTAGCTACGAGGAAGGTTAGCCTTTTGTTGCAAGAGGATTTGAGTACAGCGGTAGTGACTGTACTGGAACTTGGTAAGACCACACTTAGAGTACTGTGTGCAGTTTTGGTCTCCTTATCTCAGGAAGAATATTATTACCTCAAATTGAAGATTCAACAGATCAGTTCCTGGGATGGCAGGACTGTCCTAGGAAGAGTGATTGGAGAGTTTTGAAGAATGAGAAGTGATCTCAATGAAACCCACAAAATATTTAAAGGGATTAACAGGGTAGATGCAGATAAAATGTTTCCCCTGGTTCAGGAGTCCAGAGTCTGGGGCACAATTTAAAACTAAGGGGGTGCCATTCAGGACCGAGATGAGCAGAAACCTTTTCCCTCAGAGACTTACGGATTTAAAGTTTTAGCAAAGATCTGTAGCTCGGGTTGTGGGTGAGGTTGCTGACTTGCTCGCCGAGCTGGCTTGTTTTCGCCCAGACATTTCATCACCATGCTAGGTGACATCATCAGTGGAGCCTCCAATGAAGCAATGTTATA
>NW_025965731.1:22672-36193 GCF_021869965.1 Rhincodon typus | reverse complement strand
CACACACACACACACACACACACACAAACAAATCTATGGGATGAATCTATATTTGCAGATACATTTTATTTTGTTCAAAAAGCACACAATTTATCGACAGTCATTCAGTTTGGTATTCTTTAAATTCCTACTTTACAAATAAAACCAGTCTGACTCCTAACTAAAACACAAACAGATTCTGACACCTAACATGCATTATCTGACTTAAAATGTCACCTCATCTTTACATTGATAAAACCTTTAGTTCTCTCAGGAATGTGACTTTAGAGGAATTCAGGGATTTATAATCATATACATATACAGTTAAAACCTTCTAACTGATTAAAGATTTAACAGCATCTTCAGTTTGTTTAGTACCTCCTTATCAATGGTATGAACCTTTGATCTTTTTCCCATAAATTCTTTGTCTGATACTACCTCTCTCACTGACACCTGAAGAAGGACTGAGGCTCTGAAAGCCTGTGTTGTCAAATAAACCTGTGGGACTATAACCTGGTGTCGCGTGATTTCTGACCTTGTCCAACACCACCACCTCTGCATCATCATCATATCTTTAGACAGCAACATTGCACTACGCTTAGTATCGCTGTGACTTCGATGCAGAGATTGATTTGCTTTAAAATCACAAAGTGCAGATCCCTGACAGAGCTGTGTGTAGGCTACATGAATAAAATGAAATGAAGGGACTGCATGCATAGAGAGCTTTACTACCGCAGGATGAACCAATGACTTCATGGACAATCAACTATAGTTACTGTTATTAAAAAGGCATTACAGAGGTACAGCACAAACAGCAACTGGATAAATAAACAATGATATGATTTCTTTGGTTTTGGTTGAGAAGGAATGTTGTCCAAGAGTGGACCCTATGGGAAAATAAAACATTGCTGTTCTTTGAATCATGCTTTGGGATCATTTAAATTAATCCTTGACCTTAGTTTAACATCTCATGGTGCTTTTATTCGCATTTCCCGAGTGCCTCAGTGCAGGTAAAGCACCAGTTGATCTCTTTGAGATGAATGAAAGCTGGATGCTTCGTCACTGCTGTGATTTAACCTGCCTTCAAATTCTCAGCTCTTTGTTACAGTCCATTGGAAGTTTTGTCACCTTCACAGTATGCAATACTTATGATAGGAAATGGAAATGCATTATTAGCCTTCACCAACATGTTCATTAAAGCAGTCACTATACTTCAGGAACACTTCAGTTACTGTACAAGTACTCTGCGGTGTCTTGGTAAGCACCAGAAGGCTGGTTCAGTCTTTCTTTTGCTGCTTCTTTCTTGCCCTCCTTACTTTTACTTATCTTCTTTCCTTTGTCTGTCCTTCCATCCCTCCCTCCTTTCCTTTCCTGCTCAAGTAATCATTGCCTTAATTTTAAAATCCCTTACAGAAGGACTGGAATGTCTATCCTTTTAGCTTATTTATCATTTTCCTAACTTATACTGTATATGCCTGTGATGTAGTGTAACTTTTTTTTTCTATTTTCTCTTTTTATTGTACCTAAGATTTGTAACTAGTTACTTTGTACCTAAGGTGGGGCTGTGTGTCGGCGACATTGCATACTTTACGCTGAACTCCTGTTCTTGTGTAACTTGACAATAAACCTAACTCTAAAATCCTCATCCTTGTTTATAATCCCTCTAAGGCTTCACTATGTTCAGTGGAATGCCAGCTGAGATTATACCCTTAGGTCTTAGAGAAGGACCTGAAACCAGGACACTGACTTGAGACTGAACCAGACAGGAGTTGGGCTGTTCGTTTTGGGTAATACTTTTTGGAAGTTATGAGAGTATGTGCACGCTTACTGAGAGTATGATAGTATTGCTGAGGATTCTCCGGTGGTGGTGGTCGGAGGTGGCAGTAGTCGTTCAGGACACTTGCAAATATGGCCATATGTAAAACAGATAAGGATTTGCAATTGCAAGTGAACATCCGTCACAACTGCGGAAGGTTTAGTCACAGTATCCCCAGTTCACCCATTCTCAACATCAAGACAGGCCAAGTGACAGGTCAAGTACTGGATGGTTGCTGGTGTCTTTTAATGTGTTCTCTCCCAAGATTTCACTACTTGGAATGAAACGGAAACTGAAAGCAAGGAAACATTTATAACTTAAAATTTAAGATCTTGCAGCAATCATTGTAAGTAGCAGATAACAGCCTTTGGTTTTGAGATCCTCTCCTCACTGTAAAGTAATCTAGTGAAATGTAAGAGAAATCAATGTGCTTTCAAATATGCACTTAGACTAATGCAAATTTTCTTGTGATTATTTTCTCCATACTGATTTACATTTTTACGCCAACCAAACCCGCAATATGCAACTCTTCTGATCATGCTAATGGATAACAGAATTCCACTTCTTCTAAATAGATTTCTGTTGGTGAAAGGATTTATTCATTCACTCGACGCAGTCTGATGAGTTCCAGCTAATTCAAACACTGAGACAAGTGAAAACTGAAAGATCTGTGGATGCTGTAAATCAGGAACAAAAGCAGAAGTTGCTGGAAAAGCTCAGCAGGTCTGGCAGCATCTGTGAAGAAAAAAAATCAGAGTAAACGCTTCGAGTCCAGCCACCCTTCGTCAGCCTGCCAGACCTGCTGAGCTTTTCCAGCAACTTCTGTTTTCGTTACTGAGGCAGGTGATTTGTGATGGTATGTTATATTAATGCCTTTCAAGTCATTATAAAAATTGCTATCACCTCAATTCCCTAGCAGACAACTCACTGAAAGGATTATAACAATTGCTTTTCAGTCACCATTTGACAGAAATGCGGAGAAAAATCAATGGATCTTATTTGCACTTGCGGTTTCAAAGACCTTGCTGTGTTACAAAGTAATTCAGTGTACAGCTGTACCCACCTGCTGTAGCCAGCTGATGCGATTCTGGAGCCTGCCTTCTTCCAGGAATGTGCGGATTTCTGAGGAAATGTTCAGCCAGACTCTGGCATAGTGTGTAACATTCCCAACAAAGGCAAATGTTTCATTAGCCTGCGAGAAAGAAAACAAAAGTCAGATGCTGAAAAAAACTTATTCATTAGTCTTTCCCCAAAAAAATTCTCACCTGTGTTTCCAAATGGCTAATTCCAAAAGGAGTTTTTGTGACTCGGTCCCCTTAAAAAAAAAAGACAGCTTTGGAATTTTAGCAATGGAGGCACGGCGAATGAAGAACAATCACTTCCCTGGATGCAAAGAGGAAAAAGATACAGGCAGAAATGACACTGGGTTGTTCTGACGCACCATCATGTACACAGCACACAGCAAATCTGCCCAGTCAACTGAGCAAGTAACAAATTTAAAACAGTTACAGTCATAAACAAGTCACTTATCCCATCACAAACAAGGCATGAGGCTTCCTGCCCTGTGACATTCCATGATAGATGCAACAATTCAACAGACAGTTTCCACTGCCAGTTTAATTGCTCACCACTGACACTATCATCAGACGCCATTTCCGCCAACTCCAGCAAGATGCCACCACCAGACACATATTCCTGTCCCCTCCCTTGTCCGCCTTCCGCAGGGACTGTTTCCTCCGGGACACCCTGGTCCATACTTCCTTCACCCCCAACACCTCCCCACAGCCCTACAGCACCTTCCCCTGTAACCGGCGAAGGTGCAACACCTGCACATTTACCTCCTCCGTCCACAGTATCCAAGGGTCCAAACATACCTTCCAGGTGAAGCAACACCTCAGCTGCACTTCGAAGAATCTAGTCTACTGCATTCGCTGCTCATAATGTGGTCTCATCTACATCGGGGAAATGAAGCGTAGACTTGGCGACTGCTTCGCAGAACATCTACGTTCTGCTCGCAAAAAAGACCCTGAACTACCTGTTGCCTGCCACTTCAATGCACCACCCTGCTCCCTGGCCAACATCTCTGTCTCTGGCTTGCTACAGTGTTCCAGTGAAGCCCAGCACAAGCTGGAGGAACAACACCTCATTTTCCGCTTGGGGACCCTACAGCCCTCCGGACTCCATATTGAGTTCAATAATTTTAGGGCCTAAACTCTCCCATGTCCCAGCCCCCCACCCCACACACCAGGCCTTGTTACCACATAGCCTGCCATTACACACCCCCTGTTGTTAGTCACTAACAGTCCGCATTAACAACTATTCACCCTCCCAGCCTGATCGTTAGTAACTCCTTTGTCTGTCCAACTGTCTTTCTCTCTCTTTGGGCTCTATCCTACCGTTTACTCCCTACCCCACCCACCTTCCTATTTTCTGCATGAAAACTGACGTTTTCCCAGCCACCATCAGTTCTGAGGAAGGGTCACTGGACCTGAAACATTAACTCTGTTTTCTCCTCCACAGATGGTGACAGACCTGCTGAGCTTTTCCAGCAACTTTGTTTTTGTTACTCACAGTATGCTGTCAGTATTTCCCTGTGTGCTAACAGTGACAGAGTAACCAATTGGTCATTTAGTAACTATGCATTCAACTGATGAATATCATTTAGGACTAGGGTCTGAACTGAAGCCTGGCAAGCAAAGTAGGTGAGACCATACCTGGCTGCAAGGCGAGCTGTTATTTTACACACTGGCAATTTTCATCATTGTCAGGTTGGTGGAGAGGAGTAGGTGCCTTGCACTTTGAAACACTGGTTTAAAATGCCTGAAATCTTATGTCTGCATTTCCTGTTTATAAAACCTCACTTCCTTTTGTCAAACTTTCTCTGTTTCAATGTTCAAATTTGTGAAAAGCATGGAGTTTTATAAACTCAGGAAGCTGTAGAAAAGATCTGAACAGTTTGCCAGTCATGCCCTTGATAAACTAAGGAAAACCTTTCATTTATATAGCACTTTCACAATCGTGGGACGTCTCAAGTGCTTTACAGAATCATAAAATCCCTACAGTATGAAGGCAGGTCATTTGGCCCATTAAGTCCACAGCAATCCTCCGAACAGCATCCCACCTAAGTCCATCCCCCTGCCCTATTCCTGTAACCCTGCATTTCTCATGGCTAACCCACCCAGCCGGCACATCCCTGAACACTATGGGGTAATTTAACATGGCCAATCCACCCTAGCCTGCACATCTTTGCACTGTGGGAGGAAACCAGAGCACCCAGCAAACTCCGGGAGAATGTGCAAACTCCACACAGTCACCTGAGGCTGGAATTGAACCTGGGTCCTTGGTGCTGTGAGGCAGCAGTGCTAACCACTGAGCCACCGTGCTGCCCCGAAGTACATTTGAGGTGTAGTCACTAGGATAGTATAGGAATTGTGGTAGCTAATTTCTGGTCAAGAAACTCCCAGTAAGAACAACAAAGTGGTAATGAAAGGATTGTATGTTTTTGTGAAGTTGACTAAGGGTGAAAAAGAATATTGGCTTCTAACATTCTCTTTTGCAGTACACTTTCACACAAAAGTGCAAGGTTACAAGACTTAATTGGTAGACAACAGCAGAGATCTAATTATTACCTAGCTTTCCCCTTCATTGTTCAAAAGTCGTTCACTGAGAAACATTTTTGTCCAAGTCTTTGAGCCTTTAACATTGATTAAGTCAATGTTACTTAAAATGAAACCTGTACAAAGGTCCTAATGCAATTAAATTCTGCCAAGTAAATAAAATCTTTCCACCCTGGTGAGTGTGTTTCTGTGAAGGAGGGTAGCATGTTGAAAGCAGCTGTGTACTCTCAGTTTATGTTTAAGAATCTGATGTGGTGGCTAAAGTCCAGTTTTCATTTTTTATAGCTTTTAGAAAGTTTAAAAAAAATCCTCTGCAACAAACAAGATGGCGTGAAAATTCAATGAAATGAAGAGGTTTTTGTACATAAATTTAACTCACCCTTTTTTGCAGAACTGGAATGAATTATTTTTTTCACCACTCTGTCTGCTGTACAAAACTACTTGTATACTGCCAGTAGCTGAATTAAATATTCATTATCTTTTCTTTTGCTGCTGCAAACTTGTAAGGCAAAGCACTCTATCAGCAGATATTAAGTTTTAACATGCTCCTACTGAACGCATCTTGCTGTACTTTCACTTATGCTAATAAGCTCCCAATTATACTCCATGCATTCCATCATCTCTTTCTAGCAAAACCAGACAAGACAGGGGGAGATGGGAGGGCTGGATTCTGCTTGTAACTCTGGAGTGAGACTAAGTATGATTAATTTTTAAATAAATAACATTTTTAAAATAAATAATAAACTTGCGATCCAACAATCAGCGGATATCGCAAGATAATGTTTAACATGCTCATCACTCTAGTTCTCTGAACACTAAATGTAGACAGGCATTAACCCACTTAGTGATTTGCTGAATTAGAATATTTGCCCTTCATTCAGAGATAGTAAGAACTGCCAATGCTAGAGTCAGAGATAACACAGTGTAGAGCTGGAGGGACACAGCAGGCCAGGCAGCAGAGGAGCAGGAAAGCCGACGTTTTGGTTCAAGACTTCTTCTGAAGAAGGGTCCCGACGCAAAACATCAGCTTTCCCACTCCTCTGATGCTGCCTGGCCTGCTGTGTTCCTCCAGCTCCACCAGGTTATATTTGGCCTTCATTGTTCTGTTCTACAATTTTAGTCTCAACAAGTCACACATGATTACCTGTCCAAGATGCTGCTGTTCACTAGCTTCCATTCTTGAGCCAACATTGCTCAACCAAGTGGTATTTAAGGATGACTCTATGAATGAAAAATGTTTGGAGGGATATGGGCCAAGTGCAGTCAGGTGGGACTAGTTTAGTTTCGGCTTATGGTTGAATGGACTGATTGGACTGGAGGTCTGTTTCCGTGCTTTAGGACTCTATGATTAAGAGAATGATTTGAATTTACAAAGTGACTGTCACAAACTGAGGATTGCACAAAGTACTCTGCAATCATTGACATGCTCGCGAAGTACAGTCACTGACCTAAAGTAGGAAACCTGGTAGCCAAATTAGCACACAAGATCTTTTGAGAAATTAAATGTAATAATGACTAGATAGATTTGCTTTTGGATGTTAGTTGAGGGACAAATTAGCCAGAACAAGGAGGATAACTCTTCTGGTCTTCTTTAAAAAGCTCCTGTCAGATAATCTACATCCACCTGGGAGACCAGACAACTCATCAGAAAGATGATGCTCCATCAGTGAAGTATCTGCTGTGTCATTCTGACTCAGGGATGAGATGACTGATGCACTTAGAGTGTTGAATTTAAGTTAGCAGTACCGATTACAAATATGGTCCCAATAATTTATAATGAAAGTATAAAACTTAGAACAAAAAGGATCTTTAATATAGGGACTGAACTACATCAGCATTCCCTGATATGACCATCCCCAATCTCGAACTCCACCTGAAGGCCAGACATCCCACAATTGTGATTCCATATATACAAGCCCACAAAAGCCCAATCAGCAATGTTAGAATATTCTTCAGATAAACTGTTGAGCTGCATACACTTTAAGGATACAGGGTAGACTACTTAATTCAGAGGTGAGGAGAGATTCTTTCACCCAGACAGTGGTGAGCCTGTTGAATTCTCTGAAAGCAGCTGAGGCCAAAACATTGCATGTTTCTAAGAAGGAATTCGATATAGATCTTAGGACTAATGGGATCAACGTGTATGGGGAAAAAGTCCGAACAGGGTACTGAGTTGTATGATCAGCCATGATCATCTTGAATGGTACAGCAAGCTGAAAGGTCAAATGGCCTACTAATATTTTTATATTTCTGTGAATCTGTGCTGCACTACATGAGGTCAGATTTCTGGATACCATCCTCAGTGATGTTGGTTTAACTTCCTTTGAACATTATATTGAGCAGCTTGATTAATGCACTCACATTAACTTTGTTTATTGACTGTAACCTTTAACTCATTTACTATAAATCAGTTAAAGGAGGCGATAAAACTATGCAAATAGGATTTCAGTCCAGTCACTTGTCAAAATGCAGATGAAATTAAACCCCAAGGCCAGCAAAGATCAGATAGTGTCTCTAAATGTATCAGTTCACTCAGAAGATTGACAAATGTGAGAACATGCAAAATCTCAGAATGTAACCTATATCTTTGGAAAGATTCAACAGTAATCTTAACATAAACATGTCAAAGATTCTGTTCATTCATTCATTAAAAAGTAAAGACTCTGCAACCATTCAAACCCCCTCGCCACTAATGACACAGATGACAAATCCCATCGGCTCCATCAGAGGAGTTAGCAGATCTCTGCTGGGAGGGAGGGAGATGTTGGGGGCAGAGAGAGACACACACACGAAAGGAGTAAGACTCTTGGCTAGGGCTCCCACTCCAGATTGCTATTCAATGAGCGCCATCAGTCATGTATTCATGGACCTCGCGCAAGGAAAGGCTCAGTCTCTAATGGATTATCTTGCTGCAAAAGTGTTCACTGTAAAAATGCTTTGGAAAAATAATGTGCTGTTTGAAAACTGGTGATCAAGCAAGCAGGGCATCAATGCCTTCAGGATGAAGAGAGAAGGGACAGCAAGGACAAGAATAAAAATAGTGTTCACCAAAATTAATTGCAACAAGCTGCATTAGGCGGACAAAGATAAGGCTTAAACCTCTGTCCACAGCTGTCCGTTACTACAGGATCTTCCATCTGATGTTGAACGGCACTTTATAAAAAGGAAACGTCTGCATTGTAGATCAAAACTACCACAATTTTATATCTTTGACAAGATTTTGAAGTAATTCCAGAATAAGAAGACCACAATGAGATGAGGATTTGGACATCTTTATATTAAGACCTTCAAGAGAAGGTCTGTTTCCATGTTGTCTGAGTCTATAAAGTTAATTGAATTGTTTCAGATGCAGCTTGTCAAGTCAAGAACTGATGGGAAACATGTGCCACTGGAGGATGAAGCCTGACTGGATGTCAGGCATTAAACTGACCAGTGAGAGGCCTTTTTTGGGATTCAGGATCCTGAAGGCAGAAATCCAGCTGCTAGGATAATGAGAGGGGCACCAACTTACCAGTACAGCTAGCATCCAGTAAGGTTTCCTGGGCGGATCTCAAGAGGCCGGGGAAAGCTGTCTCACTTTGATCGGAATTATTTTCAGGCAATGTGACGTGTGATGACACACCTCCAGGGCAGGTGAGGTGTGAACCCAGGCATCCTGGCCCAGAGGTAGTGACATTACCACTGCAGCCCAAAAGCCTCTAAACTCCAAGTTAACATTGAATTGGAGTGGGATTGGGGATAAGTGGTGTCAATTAGCTCAACAATGAGTCTAAATATTGCACAAGTGAGTGAGCGAGATCGCGAGTGCAGAAAATGTGATGACAGGGGGGCCCTCTGGCACAGAGGTAGTATCCCTACTTGTGGACCAAGAGACCTGGGTTCAGGTCCTACCCGCTTCAGAGGTGTGTAAAAGCATCTCTGAACAAGGTGATTAGGAAAAGTAGGTTAAATATAAAAAAATATAAAAAGTGTGACTACACCCACAACCTGAGCCACATCTTGGGCATGTATGGTGCATCTTTCCACTTTGCAAAAAGGATTTTTTTTTCTATACAGGCTGCAGCTACACACACCATTCACCTTGACTCTACACCCGTTGCCCAGTCAGCCCTGGTGTGCTTACCTGCTGCCGGGTGCTGGGGATCCCCAGTGGAGGGCTCTCTACATAGGAGTCCTCCCTCTTTCCCTCAGGCACCTGGGGTGGAGGGTGTTGCATGCAGCAGGCCCTTATATCCACACATTGCGACAGTTCACAGACTCTTAGCCCAACTGTTCATTCTGCGCCACTGTAGAGTCCGTGACCATGTATACATATTGGTTCGGGGTGATTCCATTCCCCTTTTAGTTGAAAAACCTTGTGTTGTGTTTTTGGTTGCACTTCAGCCCCACGCTTCAGATCTTTGGATATCCAGTGTGGAGGGGAGTAAGCACAGCAGAGGGCCTCCCTCGTGGGTCTGTTGCTGAGCCTTGCCAGACTGGCAATAAACAGGTCCTAGCAGCAGGCCATGAAGAGCGTCATCTCTGCTGATGCCTTCATTTCTTGCATAGTTATGCTCGTGGTTGTGTATCATTGGAGAGGGAGCACACAGTATCCATCAATGCTCTCGGTGTGTTTAGAGAGAGATAGGCACTACGCAGGATGGACTACTTCACTTCCCCCTCCAACTCCATTTTAACTTAGTCCCTTCTCTCTCTGTCTACACGTCCTTCACCTTAGATAGTCTGCCCTTAATGGGCTTTGCCTTGAATTGGAGACACGGGTGTTTTTGCTGGTTTAACAAAAAATAAGTTGTGGTGGAAAGGTCACTCAGGTTGTGTGCTAACAATTCTGGGTGGAAATAGAAAAGAATTGATTAGGAGGTTCTAACGGTGTAGCGGTAGTTTCCTGGGTTCAAGTCCTACCTGATACAGAGGTGTGTGATGACATCTCGGAACTGGTTTATTAAAAAGGTAACATGTGATTACAAAGGGTTCCTGTGCTCCGGTAGTAGTGCCCCTACCTCTGAGCCAGGAGCCCCGGTTCAAGTCCCAACCGTGACAAACAAGCGTAATAACACTTGTGAACAGATTGATCAGAAAAAAGCATTTAATATATAGAATTGATTACAAGGATCTTGTGTAACAGATGTAGTGTCCCTATCTCTGAACTAGGAGACCCAGGTTCAAGTCCACCTGATCGAGAGGTGTGTCAAAACATCTTGAACACCTCCCCTCTATGATATTGTCAGAAATGGAGATGTTCACCGATAATTCCACAATGTTCAGCACCATTTGAGACTCCTCAAACGAATGCAGATAATGTTCAAATGCAACAAGACTTGGACAATATCCAGACTTGATCTGACAAATAGCAAGTAACATTCATGCCACTCAAATGCTAGGTAATGACCATCTCCAATAAGAGACAATCTAACCACCACCCCTTGAAATTCAATGGTGTTACCATCACGGAATCCCTCACCATAAACATTCTGGAGGTCACCATTGACCAGAAACTCAACTGGACTCACCATATTAACACAGTGGCTATAAGACCAGGTCAGAGGTCAAGAATCCTGCACTGAGTACCTCACTATCTGACTTGCCAAAGCCTGTCCACTGTTTACACGGCACAAGTCAGGAGTGTCATGGAATACTTGCCACTTTGCCTAGGTGCTTGCAGTTTGAACAACACTCAAGCTTGACACCATCCAGGTCAAAGCAGCCCAATTGACTGGTACCACATTCAACAGCCAATCCCTCCACCACTGTCACTCAGTAACAGCAGTGTATACTATCTACAAGATGCACTGCAGAAATTTAACAAAGATCCTTACACAGCACCTTCTAAACCCACATCCAGATGGACAAGGGTAGGTAATACATGGGATCACCACTAACAAGTTCCTCTCCAAGAATCTCATCATGGTTTGGAAAAATATTAGCATTCCTTTACTGTGGCAGGGTCAAAATCCTGGAATTCTCTTCTTAACAGCATTGTGGGTCTACCCACAGCAGGTGGACTGCAGCGGTTCAAGAAGATGGCTCACCAGCACCTTCTCAAGGGCAACTAGAGAATGGATCCCATGTCCCACAAGTGAATAAAATGGTAAGGTTGATTAGAAAATATCTATATGTGATCACAACGATAATCCTTAAAGTTTAACTTTCAGGAACCAGTTCAACTCTGCTGGGGACATCTTACCAGGCATTAATGACTTTAGTTGAGACACTAACCAATTACCATCATCAGTCAGAACATATCTCTCTCCATCATGTCTAACTGGTAGATCAATGCTGATAGGCTCCTGGAGATACAAACTTGATTCAAAGTTGGGTGTCAGAATAAATGAAGTAAATAGAAGGGACAGAAAAGAAGAAAATGACAGAAGAAAAGAAGAGATGGAAATAACAACCAATCGTACCTATACTAAAGTACCTATAAAATATCCTATGGCACAGAAATAATTTGAAGCAATATGTGACAGAGAAACGCATCAATATATTAGGATAGGTCAAATAAGTAGAAAAGAGTATCTTCAAAGTGGGATGAGAAGTAGAGACACGGAGGTGAAGGAAGGAAATTTCAGAGCATAGGGCTCAAGCTGTTGGAAGCACACCCACCAGTGGTTAAGCAATGAACATTGGAGACGCTCAAGAGGCCAGAATTAGAAAAGCAAAGTTATCATGGTTTGTGGGACTGCTGGAGATTACAGACATAGTAAGGCCACAGAGGCAGTCAAAGTGTCCTGGTTTCAAGTCGTGCTCTGAGACCTAAGGGTACAATCTCGGCTGGAATTTCACTAAACGTAACAACACCATAGATGGATTTATAAACAAGGATAAGGCACTGTAAGTAAGGCACCGATTACTTGAGAAGGAAAGGAAAGGAGGGAGGGATGGAAGGACAAAGGAAAGAAGATAAATGAAAGTAAGGAGGGCAAGAAAGAAGCAGTAAAAGAAAGACTGAACCAGCCTTCTGGTGCTTACCTAGACACCCCAGTGTACTTTATAGTAAGTGAAGTGTTCCTGAAGTATAGTGACTACTATATTGAATATGTTGGTGGAGGCGAATAACGCATTTCCATTTCCTATCATATATATTGCATGCTGTGAAGCTGACAAAACTTCCAATGGACTGTAGCAAAGAGCTGAGAATTTGAAGGCAGGTTAAATCACAGCAGTGACAAAGCAGCCAGCTTTCATTTATCTCAAAGAGATCAACTGGTGCTTGATCTCAGCACAAATAGCAAGAGAACTCTCAAAGGTTTGTGATATGCTGCTACCACTATTAACTTATACATCATCCCAACTGTTGTCATTTAAACATGTGAAAGCTATTCAACAGGAAGCAGTTTCTTTTTCTGAGAAACTGTATTTGGATAAAGACACTGGAACAGCATTATTAATTATAGACTTAAGTACAGTACTTAACATTACAGAGCAACAAAAGATAAGGTAACCGCTAAAAATGGGGCTGAAGATAATTAGGAAAGAGTGTTCAATACTACTCACAGGAGGCAATGGCCTAGTGGTATTATTGCTGGACTCTTAATGCAGACACCAGTTAATGTTTTGCTCTGGGTTCAAATCCCACCATGGTAGAATTTGAATTCAGTAAAGATCTGAAATTAAGAGTCTAATGATGACGTTGTATCGATTGTTGGAAAATCCTATCTGGTTCACCAATCCCGTTTAGGTAAGGAAACTGCTGTCCTTACCTGGACTGGCCTACGTGGGACTCAAGACTCAAAGCAGTTGGTTGACTCTTAACTGCCCTCTAGGTAATTAGAGATGGGCAATAATTGCTGAACTAGCCAATGACACCTTCATCCCATGAATGAATTAAAGAAAAATCAAGGTCGTCTGTCAGTTTATCTCATAGCTATCCAGTTTGTGACAGAAACAGGTATTTTTTGGCAGTTTGACTGAGTGAGGACCAACAAGGTTGTCAGCACCTGGAGACACTCACCAGAAAACAAAGAGATTAAAGTTGTCAGAGATAGTAGGAACTGCAGATGCTGGAGAATCTGAGATAACAAAGTGTAGAGCTGGATGAACACAGCAGGCCAAGCAGCATCATAGGAGCAGGAAGGCTGACGTTTCGGGCCTAGACCCTTCATCAGAAAA
>NW_025965731.1:0-22272 GCF_021869965.1 Rhincodon typus | reverse complement strand
AAGCAAACGATCTTTTATTTGTACAGGCGATGTTAAGAACTGATTTCCATCAATGAAATCATTTGCTAAGCCACTTATTTATATGGCAGTGTTTGTTGACACTGTAACATCAGAGCATCTGTGCTTATCGGAAATGCATATGTACATGGAATCAAACCATTGTGGGGGGGCTGGGGGTAGGAATTGAAGGGGCCTCTCCTGTTCTTCTCCACACCCCACAAGCTTTCTCTCCTCCCCCGACCCTTCTGATTCTCTCCTCATCCCGACGCTGACCTGCCTATCTTCCCAGGGCCCTATTTTTCCCTCTGTCCTCATACTTCCCCTCCTCCGTTCCCAATCCTGCCCCACCCCATCCCCCTGGTCCCAATCTCCATCCCACACCCCCCTCCCACTCCCAAATGATAATCCCCTTGTCTTGGGACTCCAGACCTCCCTTGACCACACTGTTAATATTGAATGGAATGGTAATACTGGGCAGTCAACACAGATTTATGAAATGGAAAGCATGACAAACTTGGAGTTTTCTAAGAGCATTAATTGTAGCATGGATAAAGGAGAGCCACAGGATGTAATGTAGCTGGATTTACAATAGGATTTTACTAAGGTCCCACACAGGAGGTTAGTAAATAAAATTAGAGCACATTGTCTGTTAACTAATTCCCAGTTCATATCAATGTATCACCACCAAGCCAAAAAACAAAGAGCATGGATAATGGATCATAATCAAGATTCCGCAAGAATCAGTGCTAGGCACACAAACCCTCATTATCTTTATGCATGTTTAGATGCAGACAACAACTGCATTGTTTCCAAGTTTGCAAATACTTTCAATCACAATTTTTCGAAAATTTTTAATGACTCAAAACTAGATGGGAGTGGAAATGGGAAAGAGGATTCAAGGAGGTATAAAGGGGACTTGGAGGGGCTATGGGAATGGGCTAGAACATGCCAGATGGATTATACTGTGAATTATGTGTGAGGTTATCCATTTTGGTGGGGAAAAAATAAACAGAAGGGCTGAATATTTCTTAAAAGGTGAGTGATTAAGAGACTTGGGAATCTCTGCTCATTAATCACTAAGACCTAGTATGCAGGTGCAGCATACAACTAGCAAGGTCAGTGGTATACCGAATTTCACTGCAAGCGGATTTAAGTACAGGAGCGAAGATGCATCATTGCAGCTGTACAGAGCCTTAGTGAGAAAGCACCTGCAGTATGACGCACAATTTTAGTCTCCTTATCCAAGGAAGGGTATGTTTACCATAGTGGAAGTGCCGAAGTGGTTCACCAGACTAACCCTTGGAGTGGTGAGATTGTTTTATGAGGAGAAATTGAGGAAACTGGGTCAGTGTTCGCTACAGTTCACAAAGAAGAGAATCTCTTTGAAACTTACAAAATTTTCACAGGTAGTAACATGGAGGAAGAAGATAAGGTACTCCCCATGACTCCTGAACAAGGGAATATAGTCTTGGAATAAGGGTTTTGTCATCTAAGAATGAGATGAGGAAAGGTGTTTTTTAAACTTTGTGGGGGATGGTGAATCTTTGGAATTCTCTGCTGGAGAGGCTGTTGAAGATCAAGACAGAAGTCAATGGATTTCTGCAACTAATCACATCAAGGGATATGGTGATATTGTGGTAAAGTGAAGTTGAGGTGGATAATCAATAATGATCTAACTGAATGATGGAGCAGTCTCAATCAGGTGAATGGCCTACCCTCATTTCTATGTTCCTAACACTGTCCACAAATATATTTCCTTTAATCTTAACACCATCCACTCCTGCAAGTCAATAATTTTAATGACAAGCGATTTGAATTTCCATATCCTTGACTGGATCGTTTAGAAAGTGTTTGAGCAACAGATTTGTCAATCATGCTTGGCTAATCACAGCCATCCAATTAACATTAATATCATCGATTGTAACCTTTTATTTCCAATGAAATGCAGAAATTACACTTTCAAAATGGGTATCATGGGCCATGAATGAATCCAACTAGTCAAATTGTAAGTCGCCTGTTGCAAATTTATCTCCCAAATTTGTTCCACTTATACACGTTTCCCATGTGGCGACTTTCGCATATACCAAAATGGGCTTGAAGATACCTTCATTCTGTTTTGCAGGCTAATATTGTGCAACCTCTAAAACATCTATTATTTTGCAAATTACAAGTCTATGTAATGCGCAGGTTCCTAGCTACAAGCCAACCCCCAGTATTCCTGCTTCATCCATCGCTTCTCAGGTGATTGTAAGAGATCTCATGGCACTTTTTCAAAGTGAACAATAATTAATCTTCCACCAGCATCACACCAAGCTTACAAGTCATTGTCGCATTGTTGTTTCTGAGGGCTTGCTGTGAGTAAATTGGCAGCCACATCTTCTGCATTACAATAGTGACTATATTCCAATGCATTGTTGGCTATGAAGCACTTTGTAGCATCCAGAAATCACAGCCAGCACAATGTCAATGTAAGTTTTTTTGTTCTCTATTAGGTCACTTGCTAGTACTGTTTCTGAGTCAGTGTTTGTTTAGCTCAGTTGGCTGGATGTCTGGTTTGTGATGCACAGCAACACCAACAGCGTGGGCTCAATTCTTGCGCTGGCTGAGGTTACCATGAAGGATTCTCCTTCTCAAGCTCTCCCCTCACCTAAGGCACGGTGACCCTCAGGTTAAACCACTGTCTGTCATATCTTTAATGAAAGAGCAGCTTTATGGTCTGGTAAGACTATGGCGTCTTTACCTTTACTTCAATAAGTCTTCATTGCCTATGAAATAAAATGTATCTTTACCTGTCTCAATTTGCAAGTAATTCTGGAACACTCCAGTATCTAACAAAAATGCCTTTTCCAGTTGTCCAATAATGACATGCCATCACATTATTTCCATTGCTTTTGGTTGACATTGATAAACATACAATCTGAGGCCAAGGTTATACATTACTTGACTAATTTATTACACGGTAAAAAGACGAATGCTGTTGAGAACCAAAGAAAAATAAATTTTCTACTCAACTCAACTCCTTAAGATACAGAAACCATTGAAAGTTATGTGACCCAGTGTAATCCTCAATGAAAAACTAGATCTGAATCAAGTCCTAGAAGTAATCTTACATGGCTGCTTGCTACTGACCTAGCAACAAAATCTATGCTCTTCCACCATGTCTGCTGACTTCTAAAAAGATACCAGTTTGGTGCAATCAGCCAGAGCATCATTCAGATTGCTTCGAAGCTAGACTTGAACACGGCAAATTAAAAATATCTCTCAAAATCAAGTAGAGTTGCCAAACGGGCATTTTATGAAGATGTGAATGATTGTGCTCCTTTCCTCTGATAGAATCAGTGCCAAAACACTTGACAAACACTGAGATACTTCCTCATTGAAGCACAATGGCAACAATAAACACTCAAATATCAAAGCCTCCTTCATCTCTTAAGCTGTGTATCAGCCAGAAAAGGCCATTAACAGAACCTGAACTTTCAACCCAGTAAGTACTCTGATAATGCAAAAGAGCAACGGCAGAATATATCATGGAGTTATTCTTTCATACTTGTATCCAACTATTTTATTTTTGAATTGAATAATTTCAGAATATTTCTTATCTTTTTCTAGCATCTGACAAATGTCAGAATGTTCTGCCATAGATTCCGTGTTTCTGGTGCCCTCCCTCAAGGAGGCTCAAAGTTGCATTTACGTTCAGCATAATACAAGAAATAAGCAACTCCATCATATAGGTCAAAGCTTCAGTAACTAATAGCCATGTCAAACACTGGCCTTATCTTGACACGCTTCCTTCGAACCCAACAAGCCAACTGGTGTGAATTCTGAGGGAGGGTCGGCAGACCAGAAATGTTAAGTCTGATTTTCTCTCCACAGATGCTGCCAGACCCGCTGAGCTTTTCCAGCAATTTCTGTTTTTGTTGCCAATGGTGCGAATTGACAACGAAACCTTTGAAGAACTGAGTGTCCCTGTCTGTATGTTACTGGACCTCCCTCTGGAGAAGCAAAGTACAGGCAATACATTGTCATGTTAAATTGTATTTCATGTCTTTGGATATTCCAATGCCCAAGGGGTGGATTTCCCCACACGGTGATCTTATGGCAAGATGGGTCGTGTCTCTGTACTGATTGGAACTGCGTGGACCTTGTTGACTATGTGGTCCTTGATTGGCCCAGGTTAACAACCCCAATCAGGAAGGCCTGGCTGACAAATATAAACAGGGGATTTAGAATCTCCCCAGTTCAACTGACTGACTCCGAGCAGGCTGACCACAATCAGTGTGCTATGCACAAGTAAATAAAGGGTGACGGGATACTAGCCTCTGTGTAGTTATTTCAGTGGTGACGGGAGAAAATAGTACGTGCCTGAAGAACATTAGCTTGCAACAGTCACTTTGGATTTGGAGTAAGCATTCTGGCATCATGCCTTTATTTGGGAAACTTGACTCGTTTGATCCTGCTGTGAAAGATTGGGCCCAATATGTGGAAACAATGCAATATTTTTTCCAGGTAAATGACACTGGGGCAGATGAAAAGCAATGAGTAATCCTTCTGATTGCCTGAGGACACACAGTATTCTCAGTTTTAAGAGGCTTCACTTTCCCCAGAGGCACCAGTAACTAAAACCTTTCAAGAATTGACAGAGTTGGTTAAGGAATATTACGATGCCCAAACCTCCTCTAATTCTAAGATGCTATCAGTTTTGTTCAGCTGTTAGAGAACTGGGGGAATCTGTGTTGGCATTTTTGACAAGGTTAAGATGAATGGCATTTGGCACACAAGGACAGCTCCATACCATCCAGAATCCAATGGTCTAGCAGAAAGAGTGGTCCAAACGTTGAAGGCAGGCTTAAAGAAGCAGCCTACAGCATCACTTGACACCAAACTGTCCTGGTTCCTGTTTGATGATAGGATCAGGCCTCATGCAACAAGGGGGATAGCTCCAGCAGAGCTGCTGATGGGAAGAAGACCCTGCACCAAGTTACACCTGATATTCCCTGGGGGAATGGGTGGGGGTGAAACGGCAGCAGGAACGCCAATGCCGACCAAATGCTTCCTCTAAGTGAGAGAGGCAATTTAATTTGGGGGTTGAAGTTTGGTGCCGGAACCATGGAAATGGCCCTGTATGGGTACGAGGTGAGGTCGACGCGAGGTCAGATCCCATGACTTACAAAGTTTGGGTAGGTGATACAGTCCTGAACAAACAAGTGGATCACCCGAGAGCTGTTACCTCACAAATGGGGCAGAAGCAACCCATACCTGACCCATCAGAAAAGCCAGAAGGCTTGGCAGAAATGGTAGGTTCTCTCCTTCCACCTGGTGTCAGGGAAACCTCAGAGTCCAAGACAGATGCAGCCTTGCTACTGTTACCACCAGAAGAGGAGGAAACTCTCAAGACGCTCTGGATGCAAGAGATTGGCTATGGTCCAGTACAGAGGAACTGGACTTGGGGTGAAAACGTAGCAGGAAAAGTTACAAGAGAAAGACCAGGCCTACATCACGGACTTACAGGGACTTGGGGGGATTGGGGGTATGAAGTGATGAGAACCAGTTGGACCTTATTGACTATGAGATCCTTGTTGTTAACCCTGGGCCACAGGTGATTTAGAATCTCCTCAGTTCAGGGACTGTCACCGTGCTGGCTGACCACAGCTAGTGTACTGTGTGAGAGTGAATAAAGAATGACTTGGTGATAGGATACCAGTGTCTGAGTTATTTCATTTGCTGAGACAGAAAATCAGGAATTCAGAGTCTTCCCCTAGAACTCAACTGTCAACCTGTAAATCCTTCTGAGGCACCCAAGTCAGGCGGTAAGGGTAGGAGTGTTTCCTGGTCTGCCGGAATGGAGTACCAGCTACACGTCCATGTTAAAAGACTCCTTGTGCAAGATGTTGTTACAGGCAGCAGATTTAAGGGGAACACCATCACCTGCAAGCTCCCCTCTAAGCCTCTCATCCATCCTGACTTGGAAATAAATCACCACTCCTTCAATGTTGCTGGATCAAAATCTTGGAATTCTCTCCTTAACATCATTGTGGGTCCACCTACAGCACAAGGACTGCAGCGGTTCAAGAAGGCAGCTCACCACCATGGGTAATAAATGTTATCGAGCCACCCATGCCCAAGTCCAATGAATGAATGAGAAAAAGGCTCAATGGCAAGCTTCTTCCTCACTTCAAGGACATGCAAGTCAGAGAGATTTTCCCATGTGGAGTACAAATGGTGCTTCCAGCAAAGAAGTCCAAAATTCCATCTATTTCCCAAAGTGATTCCTGTCCACCCACTCCCACCACCCCACAAGTTTCCACTCAAACTCACTCGAGCATTGCTTAATAGAAATTATGCCTTAGAGTGTTTTAAAAATTTTATAATTGTTGCTTAAAAAAAAAACCTTTCACATATTTTAGACAGCCTAACTGAGGAATATGTGGTTTTAATGTGATTGAAAAATCAACGGATGGTGGATAATTTAGTGACTGCATGGCGGGAGCAGCAAATGGAGGGACAATGAGATACTAGACGCCACCTATGTTGCCTACTTACCAAAAGATCACTTAGAAACTGCTCTGGGAGTGTAATAAGATGTAATGAACTGGATACAGTCCATTTCATCTTGCTGCTTTACTTAATAAAGATAGTTTCCCACTCTAGGCACAACCAGTGATTCTGGTCTAAAATCCCACCCATTTGGAAAGGGTTTTGCAATATCGTTGACTCTTAACCGCCTTCTGGGCAATTAGGCATGAACAGTAAGTGCTAGCCTGGTCAGTGATGTCGACATTCCGTGAATAAATTTTTAAAAAAACTCACTCCCAACCGGAAATTTTCTCTAACTTACGTGCACGTTGTTGAATACAAAAATCTATCAAGAAACAGCAAGCTTTAAAACATTAAAAAAAGTAATTGTTTTAAAAATATCCCGTGATTTACTTTAGAGTGATAAGCGAAGTTCCTAAGATAAAAACAGTCATATATTCAGCCAAAGATATTTAGAAAGAGAACTGCTGGAGCTGCTAAGGACAGATACTTTATTATCTCTTCCACGCACACTCCCTCTGCTGCTGCATGTTTGTATGACAAAATATGTCACAACACAGTACTGCAATCCCATCAACACAGCTGCAAATGGATTTTTCACAAAAATAAGTATTTATAATCACAATACGCATTCCACTAGGTGAGAAACCAGAACTTAAATTACTGAGAAAAAGCTTTCAAAATACACATGAAACCATTTGCTGGACAGATTGGTCTGGTTAGTTTCTGAATAAATTTTAAAAGACACGTTCCATTCAAAACTTCTAAAGGTTTCTTTATTTCTCTTGCACTCAAAATAGCCAGCTTAATTTCTGGAATCTTTTTGAAGTTCTGCAAACTACTGCAGAAAACTCACAATGGTGATTAATTTACCCGGGGGTCCTTCATATTGTATGATTGTTTGCATTGCTCACACTAGTTTTGTGAGAATTCTGGGAAAAGAAATCCAATGCAGGTGAGTAACATCTCCACAGCCCAATATCTAGACCTTTTAATAGAGTTCTATATCCATGATGGGGGGATGGAAGGTGGGGCGGGGGGGGTGCGGGTAGGGTGGGAGTGGGAATGGTTAGTTAGCATCGTGGTAACATTACTGTACTATAATCTGGAGCCCTAGGCCAATGTTCTGAAAGCATGGATTGGAATTTCACTATGCCAGACGGTGAAATCTGAATTCAATTAAGAAAAACTGAATGAAATGCTAGCCAAATGATGATCAGGTAACTGCTGTCAAGTGTTATGAAAACCCATTTGGTTCACTGATACCCTTTAGGAAAGGTAACTACCATGCCTTACTTGGTTTGGCCTACATGATACACTGCGATATGGATAACTCACAGCTGAGCTCTGGACAATTAAGGAATAGCAATTAGATGTTGATCCAACCAGTGATGCCTACATCCCAAATAACTTGTCTCTGAGAAAAATGAACAAACAGTGACATTCACAGCTGACCTTGGAGAAACGTGTATGGGGGAGCTCACAGCAGGGGAGGAGCTAAGTGCCTAGTTTTTAAAAGTGTAACCTGTATTTTGTTTGCAAATCTACAATAATGAGTTCGTTTTTGATTCAATGTTTTTATTGAGATCTGTTTTTTTCATTAAACTTTAAAAATATAAAACAAAGGTACTAAGATGGCCTGGAACAGTGTCTTTAGAGCAGTAAGACTTTGCTACTTTCTGGGTCTATAGATTGTTAATGTGCAAAGATGGCCTTTAGTAGAGTGATGTCCTCTTCCTGTCAGACTTGGGAGATTAGGGAGAGTTTCCATCTTACTGGTGATTATGACTGCAGGAAGTGTGTTTGATTGTGAATCCTGTTGGATCGC
This sequence comes from Rhincodon typus, assembly GCF_021869965.1. NCBI lineage: Eukaryota > Metazoa > Chordata > Chondrichthyes > Orectolobiformes > Rhincodontidae > Rhincodon > Rhincodon typus. The sequence continues at coordinate 13,910 of NW_025965731.1, read as the reverse complement.
ACAGAACAGCTGGAGCTGCAGTTAGAGGCAATGAGGAATTTACAGGAGCTAGGGAGTGTGATGGATGGCAGTTGCAGGGAGGGAGATAAACCGCAGATACAGTCAGGTAGATGGGTGACCTCCAGGAAAGGTAGGAGAGGGAGGCAGGTCATGCAGGAATCTCCTGTGGCTAACCCCATCTCCATCAAGTATGCTGTTTTAGAAAATGTAGGGATTGATGGACTCCCGGGGAATGTAGCACTGACAGCCAGGTTTTTGGTACCAAGACTGGCTGTAATGTAACGAGGGATACGTCAGGTTCCAAGCGATCGCTTGTGATAGGGGACTCTCTGGTCAGAGGCACAGACAGATGTTTCTGCGGCCAACAACAAGACACCAGAATGGTGTGTTGCCTCCCTGGTGCTAGGATCAAGGATATCTCAGACAGGGTGCAGAATATTCTCAAAGAGGAGAGGGGCCAGCAGGAGGTCATTGTACACATTGGAACTAATGACATAGAAAAAGAGATTCTGAGGAGAGAATATAGAAAGTTAGGCAGGAATTTAAAACGGAGGTCCTCGAGGGTGGTAATATCTGGATTAACCGCCGTGCCATGAGCCAGTGAGGATAGGAATAGGAGGATAGAGCAGATAAATGCATGACAGGGGAGAGGATTCACATTTTTGGATCATTGGACTCTCTCCTGGGGTATAAGTGATCTGTGTAAGAAGGACAGATTGCACCCGAATTAGAAGCAGGCTAATATACTGGCAGGGAGATTTGCTACAGCTTCTTAGTTGGGGCTGGGGATGGGAGTGGAGGGGGGCTCCAAGGGAGATGAGAGGCCATTCTATAGTTGGGAAGAGGAAAGGAGTCAAACAGTCAGGTCAGTCAGGAACAAAGCAGAGAATGAGATAAGACTGATAAATTTAAACTGTATTTATTTCAATGCAACAGGCCTGACAGGTAAGGCAGATGAACTTCGGGCACGGTTGGAAACATGGGACTGGGATATCATAGCAAATACAGAGACGTGGCTCAGGGATAGACAGGACTGGCAGCTTAATGTTCCAGGGTATAGATGCTATAAAAAGGATAGAAAGGGAGGCAAGAGAGAGGGAGTGGCATTTTTGATTAGGGATAACATTATGGCTATACTTAGGGAGGATATTCCCGGGAATACATCCAGGAAAGTTATTTAGGAGGAACTGGAAAATAAGAAAAGGATGATCTCCTTATTGGGATTGTACTATAGACCCTCAATAGTCAGCAGGAAATTGAGAAACAAATTTGTAAGGAGATCTGTAAGAATAATAGGGTTGCAATGGGACGGGACTTCAACTTTAACTTTCAAAACATAGACTGGGACTGCCATAGTGTTAAGGGCTTGGATGGGCAGGATTTATTTAATATCTCCAAGAAAATTCAGTATATGGATGTACCAACTAGAGAAGGTACAAAATTTGACCTACTTTTAGGAAATAAGGCAGGATAGGTGATTGAGGTGTCAATGGGAGAGCCAGTGACTATAATTCTACTGGTTTTTAAATAGTGATGGAACAGGATAGAATGGATCTAAAAGTTGAAGTTCTAAATTGGAGGAATGCCACTTGTTACAGTATTAGGCAAAAACTCTCAAAAGTTGATTGGGGGCAGACGTTTGCAGGTAAAGGTACGACTGGAAAATGGGAAGCCTTCAAAAATGAGATAATGAGAGTCCAGGGACAGTATATTCCTGTTGTGGTGAAGGGCAAGGCTGGAAGGAATGCTGGGTAACTAGAGAAATTGAGGTTTCGGTCAAGAAAAAGGAAGCACATGTCAGGTGCAGATAGCAGGGATTGAGTGAATACCCAGAAGCGTATAAAGAAAGTAGGAGTATTATTAAGGGGAAAATCAGGAGGGCAAAAAGGGGACATGAGATAGCTTCGGCAAATAGGCTTAAGGAGAATACAGTATAAATACAGTAAGGACAAAAGGGTAACTAGGGAGAGATTAGGGCCCCTTCAAGATCAGCAAGGCCACCTAAGTGCAGAACCACAGGAGATAGGGGAAGATGCTAAACAAGTATTTTGCATCAGTGTTTACCATGCAGAAAGGATATGGAAAATAGAAAACATGGGGAAATAAATACTGACATCTTGAAAAATGTCCAAATTAGAGAGAAGGAAGTGCTGAACATTTTAAAACGCATAATGGTGGATAAAGCCCAAGGACCTGATCAGGTGTACCCTAGAACTCTGTGGGAAGCGATTGCTGGGCCCTTTACTGAGATACTTGTACCATCGATAGCCACAGGTGAGATGCCAGAAGACTGGAGGTTGGCTAATGTGATGCCACTATTAAAGAAAGGTGGTAAGTAAAAGCCAGGGAACTATAGAGCGGTGAGCCTGACATTGGTGGTGGGCAAACTGTTGGATGGAATCCTGAGGGACAGGATTTACATGTATTTGGAACAGCAAGGAGTGATTAGGGACAGTCAATATGGCTTTGTGCATGGGAAATCGTCTCTCACTAACTTGATTTCATTACTTCTTCAAAAAACTCAGAAGACTGAGGAGGGCAGAGTGGTGGACATGATCTAGATGGACTTCTGTAAGGCATTCAACAAGGTTCCACATGGTAGACTGGTGAACAAGATTGGATCACATGGAATTCAGGGAGAACCAGCAATTTGGACACAAAACTGACTCAAATGGTACAGGAGACCTGTGACCAGCATGTGACTCAAGGATCGGTGCTTGGTCCACTGCTTTTCATCATTTATATAAATGATTTGGATGTGAACATAGGAGGTATGGTTAGTAAGTTTGCAGATGATCCCAAAATTGGAGGTGTAGTGGACAGCGAAGTTTACTTCAGAGTATAATGGCACGTTGATCATACAGGCCAATTGGCCAATGAGTGACAGATGGAATTTAATTTAGTTAAATGTGAAGTGTTGCATTTTGGAAAGGCAAATCAGGACAGGACTTATACAATTAAATAGTCAAGTCCTGGGAAGTGTTGCTGTACAAAGAGACCTTGGAGTGCAGGTTCATAGTTCCTTGAAAATGGAGTTCCAGGTAGACATGATAGTGAAGGCAATGTTTGGTATGCTTGCCTTTATTGGTCAGTGCACTGAATATAGGAGTTGTGGCTTCAGGACATTGATTAGGCCACTTTTGGATTACTGTGTGCAATTCTGGTCTCCCTGCTATCGGAAGGATGTTGCAAAACTTGAAGGGATTCAGAGAAGCTTTACATGTACCTTTTATGGAATTTTTATGAAGCAAGTACCAATGTTTACAGAAACAACTTTGTCACTTTCCTCTTAATTTCGCCCACTTGACGTCTAACTGATCCTTCATTTTAAAAGTGCCATGTATCTCAAGTGTACCGTTAAGGAAGGGAAAACACAGCTTCCAGTACACAGTTTATCCTTCTCCATTTTATAAACAGGAGTTGGTGATTCAAGGACTCAGCCTACGAAACACTAAATGTAATCACAGACTCCATTTTCCTCTGTTAATATGCGCTGACCGATCTCTATGAGCTCTGCAGTAAGCAGTGGCTTGTTCTCTCCCTCTGCTGCAAAAGTCACTGACAAGTACATAAAATGAAAGGCTTTATTTTGTAATTCATATCATTCAAACTGCTCCCTTAGGAAAGCAAATCTAATTGCTTTTGCCACTTCACAAAGTAACATTCGAACCAGCAAACAGAATTGAAATTCCGGGGAGTAGCCTGTAATTCCTTCTGTTGATGGTGAGGACCTTGTAGTCACTAACTCTGCATCAGAAGATTCTGGTTCAAACCCCACCTCTCAGGGAGCTGTGTCATAACACGACCAAACAGACCAAGCCACAGTACTGAGATGCAAGTGCATATTCCAGGCTGCCACATTTTGCAGTATTGTGAGTTCATTTAGGGTGTTACATTTATGGGATTTCTTGCTCAGTCCACTTTTGCAATACTGCGTTCAATTCTGGTCTCCCTGCTGTAGGAAGGATGTTGTGAAACTTGAAAGGGTTCAGAAAAGATTTACAAGGTTGTTGCCAGGATTGGACAGCTTGAGCTACAGGGAGAGGCTCAATAGGCTGGGGCTATTTTCCCCAGAGCATCGGAGGCGGAGGGGTGACCTCATAAAAGTTTAAAAAATCATAAGGGGCATGGATAGAGTGAATAGTCAAGGTCTTATCCTGAGAGTAGGGGAGTCCAAAACTAGACAGCATAGGTTTAAGGTGAGAGGGAAAGAATTAAAAGGGACCTAAGGGGCAACTTTTTCAGCAGATGGTGGTGCATGTAAGGAATGAGCTGCCAGATTAAGTGGTGGAGGCTGGTACAATTACAACATTTAAAAGGCATCTGGACAGGTACATGATTAGGAAGGGTTTAGGGGGATATGAACCAAATGCTGGCAAAGGGACTATGTTAATGCAGGATATCTGGTTGGTGTGGACAAGTTGGACCGAAGGATCTATTTCCATTGCTACACATCTCTATAACTCTCTGACTCTATTCTCTTTCCTATGGGACAGCATACCTTATCTCTTTACCATTGCCGGATTTGAAATTTCCTGTTTGATACTTGTGTTAATTATATCATTGACAACTGAGAACAGTTCCTGTTAAAGTGCAAGGTTTTAACCAAAAAAAACAGAATAAAATTTATATGCTTTTGCCAAAATCAAGAAACAGCTGAGCAGAACATTATTCAGTTATTAATACACTTCTGCCTCAGAATAATTCAGTAACACTCTTGATTGCTGTGAGTTTAATACGAAAACAGCTTTGTCACACAGAATGAGGGGCAGGATCGATCTCCAGTCTAATCTGATAGATGGCCTTTGTCAGAGCCATAAAGGTATTGCAGCCTCAGTACTTCCTCATTAGGAAGAACAATCGGTCAACATTTCCCATTCATGATCAGTGTACACTGATGCTTTTGGACAACATGTGGACAAAATTCGACTTAAGTGTGAAGAGGTTTTCAGGACACAGCCGTCCTAAACTCACTGACAGGGTCAGATTAAGGGACTGGAGTACAATTGCATGCAAATCGAGTTATATTTTCAAAGCATTAGTTAAAAAGCAAAGATTGACACTGGGCGAAAAGATGCAGATTATTAAATACAAAAAAAAGTCAATCAATTCATTATGCACAGGCAGCATAAGTGCATCTAGATGGTCAGTGGATCCTGGGACATACGACATCCTGTCAGTCTTATTTTATTGAGATAACAAAGGTGTAGAGCTGGATGAACACAGCAGGCCAAGCAGCAGAGGAGCAGGAAAGCTGACGTTTCGAGCCTACACCCTTCTTCAGAAAAGTCTTATTTTATTGTCTGGGCCTCAGACCAGCGAGCACACATACACAAAGTAAGTGTGGCCATTTCCCCCTGTGTTCTAACACTTTCTTCTGCAGGCTAACATTCAACATATTATCAAACAGGGATACCTTCCCCTTGTCAGCCTGGGTGAGATTTGAAAAACGATCTTCGAACTGAAATAACAGTTCTCTTTGCACTGCACAATGCACACCTATCCAAATAAATCTTTTTCAAATTCAAAAATTAAATCCATTTCAGGCTCTTTACATAAAATAAAGGTTATTTTAATAAAGATTGCCTTGTGTTTTGCTTTTCATTTCTGAAGCACAATGCAATACTTTCTTGGTAAAATCAAGAGAAATAGTAAGTTTATTACTGTTCAATAATTACAAAATGAACAGAACAACCAGTAGCTTGTGTGATATTGATTTTCATTTTGTATTGCAATGGTACATGTAACTCATTTTGCCTGCACCACATGTTCAAATCTCCAACACTCAACCTCTAAGTCAACATCCCATCTGTCACCATCAATGATTAGCAGCTCATGCTCAGCAGCCTTTGTTTAGTTATGGAGAATAATTCTCTGCCCAAATTAGTTTATCTGCAACTTAAAGCAACCTTTGCATTAACTTCACTACTCACTCCAGCTCTAAGCAAAGCATTGCTACATCAAGGTACCCCATTTGCAGGAAGAATCTGTTCAGCATTGCAGGTTACTCGGTATCTATCCCCAGTTTAACAAGAGCTTCTCCTGTCTTTCAAGAGTGGAACAGTGTCAGGCACCAAGTCCAAAGAAATCTGAAGTGGTCTGGTTTAGCTAGTCTGCTGTTAACGTCCCTTAAATATTTGCATCTAACAGCACACAACTACAGAGGTTATTCAGTAAATAAGAACATAAGAAATTGGAGCAGGAGTAGGCCATCCGGCCCCTCGAGCCTGCTCCGCCATTCAAAAAGATCATGGCTTATCTTTTTGTGGACTCAGCTCCACCTACCCCCCCACTCACCATAACTCTTAATTCCACTACTGTTCAAAAATTTACCTATCTTTCCCTTGAAAAAGTCAGCTCATCTTAAAGGAAGACTGAGCTTGTATTTATATAGTACCTTTCTTGACCTCGGGATGTCTCAAAGCACTTTATAGATAATAAAGTAGTTTGAAAGTTCAGTCATTGTTAAAATGTATGAAATACAGCAGTCATTTCATAGAGAACAAAGTGACACAGCGGTAATCAGATAACTGCCAGGATACCTTGTTTTGTTTATAAGTACAGTTGATTGAGCAATACATGTTGACCAGACCCCCAAACAGAACATCTTTGATTTGATTTGATTTGATTTAAGCTTTATTGTTACATGTACTCAAGTACAGAAGTACAGGAGTGCAGTGAAAAGTGTACTTTGTCTCTGCCCTATTTGAAATAATGCCATGTGATCTTTTAAGCACGTGAGATGGACCGGTTTTTAACATCCCATCCAAATGACTGCACCTCTGGCAGTGTGACCTGGAGTGTCAGGTTAGATTACATCCTATCTCTGGAATCAGGCATAAACGCATGTTAATCTTAGCTCAATCTTCCAGCTTCTAAAGCCAATGCCTTTTTGTATGTTCCAATTACTTCTTAATTGGTTCTAACATATTTGCCTCTAACCGTGGACTTTGAGTGGTGAGGCTATTAAAATGTCCAGATCCGTTGAAATTTCAGCACCAGACACTTTAGCACCAAACATGCACATTCTCCATTTTTCATTCCTCAGTACGGTGGCATGGTGGCTCAATGGTTAGCACTGCTGCCTCACAGCACCAGGGATCTTGGTTCAATTCTTGCCTCGGGCAATTATCTGTGTGGAGTTTGCACATTCTCCCCGTCTGTGTGGGTTTGCTCTAGGTGCTCTGGTTTCTTCCTACAGTCCAAAAATGTGCAGGTTAGGTAGATTGGCCATGGAAATGCAGGGATTACAGGGATCGAATGCTCTTTGGAGGACTGGTGTGGATTTGAGACCGAATGGCCTGCCCCCACATTATAGGGAATCTGTGTTTCTACAAAGGAGCTTTCTGATCATTGCAACCATTATCATTAAAGCTTTTGAGAAGATTTGTAGCTCGGATTGTGGATGAGGTTGTAGACTTGCTTGCCAAGCCAGTATGTTTACTTGCAGACATAAAATGATGTGTACCTGCCATGACATTACACAGCTAGGTAACATCGTCAGTGCGCCTCCAGTGAAGCGTTGGTGTTCTGTCCCGCTTGTTATTTATATGCCTTGGTTTGTAAATATAAATAGCATATAAGTAACAACGGGACAGAACACTAACGCTTCACCGGAGGTGCACTGATGATATTATCTAGCAGGGTGACGAAACGTCTACAATCAAACACACTAGCTCGGCGAGCATGTCTGTAACACCATTATCATTGCAAAGTGGTGTCAGCACTTGTAAGAGTAATCCTCCGAAATCGACAGATTCCACTTACCATGTGCTTGGATGCATTAGCGATAAGCAGCTATTAACAACAGCGATGTACTGAGTGCTGAATGGGTATTTTAGTCAATGACCTGGTGGTGCTTAAATATCAAAATCATTGGTAGATTTCCCAGATGTGGTCACATATCTGCCATGAAATTACTAATCGAAAGCAAAGCAGCAGCATTTGCAAAATAGATTTTAAAAGTGCTACAAAAAGCTGCAGTTACTGTCAGCTTGCTTTAAGAGTGATGCTGAATCAGCGTTACACGTGGCTCCTCATGTGACGGAATAGGTCGGTTCACAACCTGTGGATCTTTAGGCACACAGACCCCTGGTCAGGCAGTGGGGTCCTGAGGGTGCGATTTGCTTCCTTTTCTTTCCCTCTCTGTCACCACTCGGTCTCATCATTAAGGCGTTTAGGCTCAATGACTGATGTAGCTCAATGGGCAAGTTGCAACCATTTTGATGGATTGGTAAAAAGCTCCTTCCAGTCAATAATGTCAATGCAGTTAGACAGAATTGGGAATTACCACAGGGCCAATTTAAAATATGATTAACATTATAAATCTGAGCAAAATAGAACAGTTGGACTTTTACATATGCTGTCATCCATTTAGATTCTGCAATGTCTACAGTTTACGTCTTATCGCTCAGTCCAAAGCTCCATCACCCAAACAGTCAAGCCAAGGAATTATATTAGTAAGGACAGTAGGAAGATCATAAACCAGGTTTAAGATATCTGGCAGAAGAACCAGAGGGGAGAACTATTTCTATCTGATGAGTGTCACGAACTGGAATGCACTGCCTAAAAGAGGTGTGAAAACAGATTCAATAGAAAAGGAAATTAGATAAATACTTGCAAGGCAAAATATCACACAGCTATGGGGGAAAAGCAGGTGTGTGGGACTAACTGAATGGCTCTCTCAAAGAGCCAGCACGGACAGAATGGGTTGAATGGCCTTGTTCTCTGCTGTCCAGTTCTGTGGTGCTTCAAAACATAAGTACTTGTTGAATCGTGCTCCTAATCACAGTGCATGTTATAACTAAGAACACAGCTTTGAACTGCTCCTTCTGCCAACTGAGAGGAGTTAGAATAGGTGAAAGATATGAGATTCCAGGCTTCCTTAGAGTCAATAGCTTTGCTGGTGTCTTACCTTTTCTATTACTTTGTCCACTTCTGTGCCAACAGGTGAGTAAAGGATCTTGGGATTAGTGGTCATGAGGTGCACCAGTAGGCCAAGGTTTCGTTGCTCCTTGCTGGTGAAGCCCAGAGAGCTCATGTTCCCCTGTTTCAAGGCCTCAGGCTCTATTGTTCTGAATAAAAGCAAAAATAAATAAAATGATGTGTACCTGCCATGAGAAGGAAGTGACCAACAACAATAAACAACATTATTATTACAATACTTATTCCAGTCATTGCCCCTGGAGAATTCTGCAAAACTTCAAATTTGTCTTAAAGCCACCAGCTGGAACAGAATGTTTCTAACCAGGAGGTATTGCTGATCATTGGAAGGAATCTCATAATAGCTCTTGTCTAATAGACAACAAACAGGTATGAACTCCAGCCCTAGAAATAACAATTCCCATCGAACAAAGTCCACAGATTCGAACAAGAGTAAGAGAGAAACAATGATATACCAGTAAAAGGTTATTTCAATACATTTTGACTAATTATAAATGAAATATTGTTCTACTGCTCAGAAAAGGGTGCGTCAGAATCTTTTGCCATTTTTCCACGGTAAGGACTTGGATATGAGTCTTATTGAAGCAAAAAGTACCCTAAAGGGGATCACATTCCCAAGTCATCAATGTGTAGCCACTGGCAGAAAAACTGTATTCAATACGCAAGGTGGTAAGCCATTTCACCGAGACCAGTCAACAGGCAATTCTTTAGCCATGTCTGATTATTCAGAGAAATACTTTGTTGTTGACAAACCCTTTCGATCTAGGCTGTCCTGTGAGAAAAGCTTTTAAAAATGGGAACTCAAATGACAATAACAGTCCACCAAGCAACAGCAGGCTGCTCATCTATCCAAGGCAACATGACAGGATGCAGCCTGGTTGGTCTCATTAACTCAGCAAGACAATTTATTCAGAGATAGTAGGAACTGCAGATGCTGGAGAATCTGAGATGACAAGGTGTAGAGCTGGATGAACACAGCAGGCCAAGCAGCATCAGAGGAGCAGGAAGGCTGACGTTTCGGGCCTAGACCCTTCTTCATAAAATTTGTTCAACTGTTTTCAGTGATTGTATTGCTTCTTTTGCTGTCTCGCTTATCTCCCCTAACTCTTTACTTTGCATATTTTACAAACCAGAGCAGTTCTCCGCTCACGTCAGTTGTAGGAAGGACGGAAGGAGTAGACGCGCATACAACATGAAGATTCATTCACAAGCAAAATGGAGTTCCATTACTGCACTCCTGGGCAGATCACCACACAAGTAGATATTGGGGGGTTGGTGTGGCAGAGGGTTCAAACCCCACGAAAGTCAGACTTTTTAATGGAGCAGGTGATATCCCTCAAGATATCAGCAGCGGACTTCAATTCATGACAGGGTGTAATTCTACAATAAATTTTAAGGCAGTAAAAAGCATTAGAAGTGTCACGTGGGCAGTAAAACATTAACAAAGGCACAAATAAACTTACAGTCTCAAGTTTCTTGATTTATGTGGTATGGTATTATCACTGAAGAATGAGCAATTGCAGAGGAAGTCCCACTAATTAACTGGGATGGAAGGTAACTTTTTAAAAATTCATTCATGGGATGCAGGCATCGCCAGCGGGGCCAGCATTTATTGCCCATCCCTAGCTGCCTTCAGAAGGTGGTGGTAGTGTGCCGACTTCTAGAACCCGCTGCAGCCCATGTGCTTTAAGTAGACCCATAATGCCATTCGGGAGGGAATTCCAGGATATGGACCCTGTGATACTGAGGATACAGCGATATATTTCCAAGTCAGGATGGTGAGTGATTTGGAGGGGAACCTGCAGCTGGTGGTGTTCCCATGTTTCTGCTGCTTTTGTCGTTCTAAATGGTAGTTATCCTGAGTTTAGAAGGTGCTGTCTAAGGAGATAACAAGGTGTAGAGCTGGATGAACACAGCAGGCCAAGCAGCATCAGAGGAGCAGGAAGGCTGACGTTTCGGGCTAGACCCTTCTTCAGAAATGGGGGAGGGGAAAGGGGATTCTGAAATAAATAGGGAGAGAGGGGGAGGCGGATAGAAGATGGATAGAGGAGAAGATAGGTGGAGAGGAGACAGACAGGTCAAAGAGGCAGGGATGGAGCCAGTAAAGGTGAGTGTAGGTGGGGAGTTAGGGAGGGGATAGGTCAGTCCAGGGAGGATGGACAGGTCAAGGGAGCAGGATGAGAACCTTGGTGAATTTCCGCATTGCACTTTGTAGATGGTACACACTGCTGCTACTGAGTGTCAATGGTGTAGGGAGTGGGTGTTATGTGAGTGTGGTGCCAATCAAGAGACTGCTTGGTTCTGGATGGTTTCAAGCTTCTTTAACGGACTGAAGCGAATACTGGTATCTGTGATGTTGGAAATGATAGCGGATACTGAGATGAATCATCCACTTGATAGTTCTGGCTGAAGGCTGTTGCAAAAGCCTCTGCTTTATTTTTGCACTGAAATGCTGGGCTCCCCATTGTTGAAGGTGAGGATTTTTGTGGAGCCTCGTCCTCCTCCAATGCATTGTTTAATTGTCCACCACCATTTATGACTGGATGTGACAAGATTGCAGAACTTAGATCTGATGTATTGGTGGTGAAATCATTTAGCCCTGTATTGCAGCTTCACCAGATTGGCACCTCATTTTCAGATATGCCTGGTGCTGCTGTTGGCATACCCTCCTTCATTCGTCATTGAACCAGGGCTGATTCCCCTGGTTTGATGGCAATGGTGGTGTGGGGGATATGCCGGGCCATGAGGTTGCAGATTGTGCTGGAGAATAATTCAACTTCTAATGGCCCGTTCTGCCTTATAGATACCCAGTGTTAACTGTTAGAATGTTGCAGGTACCAAACAACACAATAGAGGGCATCCTCAATGTAAAGAAGGTACGTCATCACCACAAGATCAATGCAATGGTCAGTTGAACCAAACCATCAAGGACAGATGCATCTGCGACAATTAGAATGGGAAGGAAGAGGTTAAGTATGTTTTTCCCCTTTGTTGGTTCTATCATCACTTGCCAAAGACCTGCCTAGCACCTATGTCCCTTTGGACTTGATCAGTTTGGTTAGTAGAGACAATGAAAACTAAAGTCCCAGATTACATTCAGAAACCTTATCGCCTTCAGCAGATAGGATCAAGGAAAACCCCAAGGCATTCTATACTTACGTGAGGAACAAGAGGATGGCCAGAGTGAGGGTAGGGCCGATCAGGGACAGTGGAGGGAACATGTGCCTGGAGTCGGATGAGGTAGGGGAAGTCTTTAATGAATACTTTGCTTCAGTATTCACCAGTGAGAGGGAACTTGATGTTTGTGAGGATAGCATGAAACAGGCAGATATGCTTGAACAGGTTGTTGTTGGGGAGGAGGATGTGCTAGAAATTTTGAAAAACATGAGGATAGATAAGTCCCCTGGGCCAGACGGAATATACCCAAGGCTTCTACGGGAAGCGAGGGAAGAGATTGCTGCCCCTCTGGCAATGACCTTTGCGTCCTCACTGTCCACTGGAGTAGTGCCAGAAGATTGGAGGGTGGCAAATGTCATTCCTTGTTCAAGTAGTAACGGCGTGGAATGTCCTGCCTGCAACAATAGTAGACTCGCCCACTTTAAGGGCATTTAAATGGTCATTGGATAAACATATGGATGATACTGGAATAGTTTAGGTTAGATGGGCTTCAGATTGGTTTCACAGGTCGGCGCAACATCGAGGGCCGAAGGGCCTGTACTGCGCTGTAATGTTCTATGTTCTATGTTCAAGAAAGGGAATAGGGATAATCCTGGAAATTACAGACCAGTCAGTCTTACTTCTGTGGTGGGCAAATTATGGGAGAGGATTCTGAGAGATAATATTTATGATTATTTGGAAAAGCATAGTTTGATTAGAAATAGTCAGCATGGCTTTGTGAGGGGCAGGACATGCCTCTACAAACCTTATTGAATTCTTTGAGGATGTGACAAAACACATCGATGAAGGTAGAGCAGTGGATGTGGTGTATATGGATTTTAGCAAGGCATTCATTAAGGTTCCACACGGTAGGCTCATTCAGAAAGTAAGAAGGCATGGGATTTAGGGAAATTTAGCTGTCTGGATACAAAACTGGCTGCCCAATAGAAGACAGAGGGTGGTAGTAGATGGAAAGTCTTCAGCCTGGAGCTCGGTGACCAGTTGTGTTCTGCAGGGATCTGTTCTGGGTCCTCTGCTCTTTGTGATCTTTATAAATGACTTGGATGAGGAAGTAGAAGGGTGGGTTAGTACGTTTGCCGATGACACAGAGGTTGGTGGAGTTGTGGACAGCGTGGAGGGCTGTTGTAGGTTGCAACGGGACATTGCCAGGATGCAGAGCTGGGCAAAGAAGTGGCAGATGGAATTCAACCCAGAAAAGTATGAAGTGATTCATTTTGGAAGGTCGAATTTGAATGCAGAATACAGGGTTAATGGCAGGATTCTCAGCAGTGTGGAGGAACAGAGGGATCTTGGGGTCCACGTCCATAGATCCCTCAAAGTTGCAACCCAAGTTGATTGGGTTGTAAAGAAGGCGTATGGTGTGTTGGCTTTCATTGGCAGGGGAATTGAGTTTAAGAGCCGTGAGTTTATGCTGCAGCTCTATAAAACTCTGGTTAGACCACACTTGGAATAGTGTGTTCAGTTCTGGTCACCTCATTGCAGGGAAGATGTGGAAGCTTTAGAGAGGGTGCACAGGAGATTTACCAGGATGCTGCCTGGACTGGAGGGCAGGTCTTATGAGGAAAGGTTGAGGGAGCTAGGGCTTTTTTCATTGGAGCGAAGATGGATGAGAGGTGATTTGATAGAGGTGTACAAGATGATGAGAGGCATAGATGGAGTGGATAGTCAGAGACTTTTTCCCAGGGCGGAAATGACTATTATGAGGGGGCATAATTTTAAGGTGATTGGAGGAAGGTACAGGGGAGATGTCAGAGGTAGGTTCTTCACACAGAGAGTGGTGGGTGTGTGGA